>NW_021605372.1:240982-321861 GCF_004785775.1 Grammomys surdaster | reverse complement strand
AGAATGACCTTTCCACACCCCCTCCAAAAAACACACATGTGAGTGCATACACACACACACACACACACACACACACCTCAGTTTCTTAACAGCTAAGGGAAATCCCTGTCTCCATCCTATTTTGCCTTCTTGGGATTCCCAAAGTCCCTTCTCCAGGGAAAGAGAGAAAGTGGCTTCAAAATGTCAAGGAAAAAAAAAAGATCAATCTAAAACGAAGTGATAGACACCCAACATTTTAGATTAATAATCCAATCAAATAGGAGAAAGTCGTAAAAAAAACAAATAAGTGATTAAAAGAAGAGGAAGACTATAATAAATCTAAAACATTTTCTGACTTTCCTAACGTCTCGAGCAAAGAGAACACAACTTCCACGAGAAACCGAAGTAAAACAAGAAGAGTTGAAAAATCCATTCCCGTGGTCAGTTGTGGTCCTCAAATCCAGCATTTAAAAGAAAAAAGAAAAAAGAAAAAAGAAGAAAAAAAATCTAGGTTGGTTGCTCCCAACAGAAAACTTCTATCTTCTCAGGTGCAACCTCTTCCCGGAATGTAAAAAATCTGAAGTCCGATTTGCCTCCTGCCTGCCTGCCTGCCTTTCCCCTTTAGAATCTTACCTCTGGGTTGAACCGAAGAGTTGGGAATCTGTCAGTTTGGTGTTTAATCAACTGAGTTTGCTGGGTGTTTCCTCCTTGGAAGATTCAAATCCCAGAATCTTTCTGACTCCTTTTCGTTTTGCTTTCTCTTTTTCTCTCTCTGGGAGGGAGTGGCAGGGCAGAAGGGAGAAGGCTGGAGGTGCTAGAAGCAGATCCTGTGTGTCTGGAGCTGCCGGTGGCTGCGTGAGGGGAGGATGCTTTGCCTCTCCCTCCACAGTGAGTTGCATGCAAGAGATGTGTAGAGCTGCGCTCTGAGCCTGAGACTGCCAGAGGAGCCCAGGAATTTCACGCACTCCAGAGTTGGCCCCTCCCTCTCCCACACAGACCCCAGCATTTAAAGAGACAGTTATGCTGCCTGGCTCAGGGCTTCACCTCCTCCCTGTGTGTTTTGCAAACAGCTGAGAAGATGTTACCAGGGAAGGAGCACTCAGAAGCTAGCTCTCTGTGAATAAGAACTGGGCTCTGCAGTATCATTCGCCCTCACCCCAGCCAGAGAGAAGAGTTCCTCTCCAGAACTGGAGCAAGACTCCAAAGAAAGACTTCTTTAAATGAAGTAAGGAAAAGAAATCCTCACACTCCTTTACATTAAAAGGATTGCCCACTTCCTTGAGCACACTTGTTTACTGCTGACTAAAGAGATAGAGAGGATACTATCCTAATGTGTGCCTCAGTTTCTCTGAATAGTCACTTTCCCTTGCAAAATCAGGGCAATCTTTGAGCATCTAGTGGAGGTGAAGTCTGTAACCAGGACAGGAAACCATTCCTTCAGCAAACACCTCTGACTGCTGGATCTAGATGAGACACAAGGGCAGGCAGCCAGGACATCCAAATGAAAGTGACAAATGATACTTCCATTCATTGGCCCTCATTGAGGCAAACAGACCCACAGTAGAGCTTCGTCTATCCCAGAGCAGCTGAAAGCTAAAGGATATAGACAGGGCTCAAGCTTTAGGAGGTCAGAAGGAGGTGTCTACCCTGACTTGTACCCAGAGCACAGGGTCCAGGCATTTCCACTACACTCCAAATCCCTCAGAGATCTCTCACCGACTGGGATAACTAGTCTCTGTGAGGGAGCAGTCCCCTAGTCAAGTCTAAACAAAGGATGACAGTGGGTGGCAACAAACACAGAGTTTTTGCTCAGTATCAGACCTTGGTGCCCATAGCACGAAAACATCCCCAAGTCCTGTTGACTCCTACCTCACCTTTACAAGGATATATTCACACACTGTTGTTCCTCAGGCCAACACCAATGGCAATAATAGTCACTAACAGCTGTCAAGCATTGCCACAGACTAGCGTCTTTTTCAGTCCACTGAGGACTAACTGGTGTCCATCTTGAGCTTTGCAAATGTTTCTGAAGGCCCTGTGGGCAGAAATAGATGACCATAAATTTAAAATCAGGTCCACATAAATCCAGAACTGGGGCTACTAGGCGTCCCCTCCCAGGATGGCAGTTCTTAGGTCTGTGCTTCTTGCAGCACGTTTTCCCAGCATCCCTGCATTCTCCCACCCCAGGCAATGTTAACACTGTGTCTCCCAAGTACCAAGCTCACAAGACAGACACCAAATGGATTTATCATGGTCCAAGGCTCAATAAATCTTCAGCCCATTGGATAGAGACAGAGGTGTGCTCATATAAAGAACAGGAATGTAATATAGAATAGTGTAAAGGACATTCAATGGGACTGTCAATAAGTGAGCAGTTATTCTAATCTGGAGACAGAATATATAAGGAAAGGCACAGTAAACTAGCTGCATTTGGGGCAAGCCTTGATGGGCACAGACAATCACAGAGTTGATAGTCTACATTGTAGTGTGTTTGGCCTTTTGGACCACAGTCTCATTTTTTGAGTGTGTGTGTGTGTGTGTGTGTGTGTGTGTGTGTGTGTGTGTCTGTGTGTGTGTGTGTTCCATTCTTTAATATCCTCATGCATCCAGCACACACAGGAACACAAACAAATATGTCTTCATAAATTAATTTTATATACAGCTTTTCAACTCTGCCTGCTTACTCTAGACCTGAACTGCCCTTGTTCCACATCTGTGTCCTCCTTAACAAACCTTCCTCAAAGCCTGTGCACCTTATTTGTTCCCAGAATACACGAGGAAAATTCAGAAGATGTAACCCATCAGTAAAAGGCCCAAGGGATGTGAAGGCAAAAGCCTAAAGGGAAATGCTTGGAGAGATAAGTCACTCAATAAAATACTTGCCAGGCAAGCATGAGGATCTGAGTTCCCTGGTACACATGTAAAAATCTGAATGTGGTGGTATGACTTATAATCCTAGAACTTGGGACATAGAAACAAGCATATCACTGAGACATATCTGCCATCTAACATGGCCAAATCATGAGTTCTAAATCCCAGTGACTCTATCTCAATAAACAAATTATGTGGCCCTGGAAAGATGGCTCATCTGTAAGAGCACTTCCTGCTCTTTCAGAGAACCCAAGACAGAGTTCACTTCTTGGTACCCACATTGGGAAAGTTCACAAATGCTTTACAACTTTAGCTCTAGGGCATTCAATACCCTCTTCTAGCCCCTTCAGACACATGACATACACTCACACAGACATACACATACATACATACATACATACATACATACATACACACACACACACATACATACATACATACATACATACATACAAACATACGTATGAATATATGTATGTACAAAAACTTTGATTAAAGATAATAAGGCATAGAATGATTGAGGAAGACATTAACCTCTAGACTATACATCTGCAGGTGAGTTCACATGTGAATGTGCACACACACACATGACTGTGTACATGCTAATTCACAAGACTAGAGCGAGTAGTAAAGTGGCTAAGCACCTATAATAGTAAATGCCCCAAAGGTATCAAGAATTTCTGCTGTTATTGTCAGAGAAGAATTTAAGAGAGCAGTAACCAATGAGATGAACTGGGTCTTACATGAGCAGCTGGATTGACCCTAGCAGCACAATGGAGTTGTGAAGCCTCATCTCTGGAGCTATCACCATCTGCCCAATACAATAGTTAAGCATGTGGCAGACACTAACAGAGCATTCCATTTAATTCGTGCAAGTTTGTTTTATTGTGTCTTCTTCTGAAGTTTATACAATGCACATTTATAAATAAGACTGCATATAAAATCAGAATACTCAATAAACAGACTTGGTGTCTCTCTCTGACTCCCTAATGACTCTTGCTTGGTATATAAATTTCAGGTTACTTTTACTGAAATATTTGTAGCTTTATTACACCAGTTCGTGTGTGTGTGTGTGTGTGTGTGTGTGTGTGTGTGTGTGTCAGTATATGCACCTGGGCCTAGGTGAAAGGCAAAGGAGGATATCAAGTATCTTGATCTATCACTTTCTGTCATCTTTCCTTGGGAAAGGGTCTTTCACTGATCTGGGATCTAGACTGGCAGCCATGAAGCCCCAGAGATCCTCCTGTCTATTCACATATCCTAATACAGCAGCTTAAGCTAGGTTCTGGGGGTTTGAACTGAAGTCCTTATGCTTACATAGCAAGTGCCATTAGTCTCTTTACTTACTGGTTTTCCCATTGTCTTTGGAAAGTGGTTGGAATCATCAATGATTTCATTTGTTTCCCTCCCATTAAATGAGTGTCTCTTTCTACTTACTAATTTGTTTTTGGTTTGGGGAATGTTGTCTTTTGGTTGTTGTTTTATTTTATTTTGTTTAGACCTTGGCCTTTTGTTGTTCTTGTTGTTTGTTTGTTTGTTTGTTTGTTTGATACAGGATCTGGTGGTATAAGCCAGCTAGCCTCAAATTTGCTAAGATAACAGGGAACTTCTGACTCTTCTGCCTCCTCCTCTACCTCATGCTTCCATGATTACACATTCACAACACTATGCACCATCTATCCATAGCTAGAAGTCAAACCCAGGGATTCGTGCATATTAGACAAGCACCCTACCAACTGAAATGTATCTTCTGGCTAAATGGTGCTTCTACTTTCCCCATCCTCTACTCCAAACAACCCTACAATTCTCAAAGACTTCTTATACCAAGATCAAGTCACTAGAATAGACACTAGACAGCTCTACTAATCTACAAGGCAGGATTTCAATAGAGCCAAGTTCTCCAGTCCCCCAAACTCCTCTGCTGTGTTGTTTTAAAGTCACTAATACCTCACATGCCTTACTCCTCAGCACATTTCAAATATGTCCCCCAATGCTATTAGCCCAAAGCATTTTGTCCAAGGTCCCTTGCAAACGTTTCTTGTGCTCTTACACTTGTCTCCCAAGGGTTGTACTACATTCCTGACCTGTTAGAGTCTGTTTGGCTTTCTGTCCTCTATCTTATGATGACTCCCTTGTTATTAATAAGTGACTTCTCATTAATTAGCTTTATTAGACACTCATTGTGCATGACAGATTGCGCCATAGAGAGTAACCTATCATTTTTCAAGGAGGAGACTTGCACTGAAAGAGTCCAATCACAGGACACAGAGACAGCAGGGAGTCACAGGGAAACTACCGTAGGGCTTCCAAAATTCTAAAAAGGCAGGGCCTAATCTAGACAACCATGTCTGGCAGAGGAAGGAAGGAGAGCAGGTGAATGCAAGATTTGTCTCTGTGCAGGCACCAGCCCAGGGAGGGAGTCTGAACATCCAGGCTTTGAGGAGGTCAGTTCCCAGTGACTGTTTCTAACTCCAAGAATCCTGCTTATCCTGTGGAACAAGAGTTTCCAGGGCTTGCAGCCAGTACAAGCCTTCCAGGCATCTCCCTGTATTCATCAGCCTTTTGCCAACTAAGAAGGACTATCAGCAAAGGACTATGGACTTCAGCCTGGGGGAGATCCAGGTAGGAAGCTGGACGTCTACTCTCCAACCGCATCCTTCTCCTCCAGCAACTGAATGTGGGCAACTTGTAAGGCTGGTGGTAGTGGAATACCTAACCATAAAGAAACTTTACAAGGAAAAAAAAATATTGAGGCAGAAACCATTCCTAGCACTCAAATCACTTTCAAAGCAATTCTAAAATGTCCTGCTTAGGGATCAAACCTTAACATGGTCCAGGAATATTCAATGTTTAATGGTCTTGAATGTTTGAGTGGCAGAGATTTACTCATTGATACTGATTGTTTATTTCAAACTATCCTCATTTCCTCCCATCAATTATGTAGGTTCTTGTCTGTCTTAAACTGCATTCCTCCTCAGAGAGCAAAGAGGAGGCTAGGACAGCATAGCCATTCTTGGGCTGAGTAATAAAATGTCAGTGCCTGTGCCTTAGAATAAACACCCAAGCATGGTGGCAAAGGAGATGTTTGCCAATGCCATACTCTGAAGGATAGGACTGAGCTCTGCCTACAAACCAGCTACAAAGCCTTCTATGCAAGGAAGGTAATGACAACACTGACCACACAGGTTAGATTTTGGGATTGAATAATCTAATATATGTAAAGTGTTCAGCTGATGTCATTATGGAAAGGTTGTTATAAGTACTTGCTAAATATAACAAACTTTCCCATGATCACAACTCCCAGAAGCCCCCCACCCCACCCCAATGTGTCCTTACCTTACTAACGGTGATAGTGGAATATCTTCTACTTCTGGAATATCTCAGGATCATGGACAAGAAAAGTGTGACCTCTGCTTAAATTCTTGATAACCTTGTCCTAAAGTTCAACTAGAAGCAATACTGATGACTTTAGTTCTTTGTATAGGTGGTATTTCTCTCTCTTTCCCATGCTGGGTAGGACCCAATCCATCCCCTCCCATGTATGCAACATCACATCCAACAGAGGTTCAGACAAGAAAGGCAAGGGTCGTTTCAGAGCCTATAGCATACCCTAGCTGCATTCCCATGCTCCTGGCCCACACACTAAAACTATTTTTAAATAATATACTTTGCTCGGTTGTGGGTTTAAAAAAAAATCCTCCTCAGGATTCAAGCTCAAGATGGAATGATTGCCAAATGCTAACAGCTTTTTGAACAGGACGTAGTTAAAAATATGTCTGAAATGGTTTTAACTCAAACTCAAAAAATAGCTTAACTAGCTAGGGAGCCATATCGTAGGCAGTGGGGGGTTGGGAGTGAAAAAGAAAGAGGGATTCCCTTCAGAGAGGACTATAACAAACCTCACATAGGAGTGATGCTGGGTTTGATTCCCCACATGAATAATATGCTTTGAAAGCACAGATGGACTCTCCAGGGAAAAAAGTGAACAACACTGGAAAGTTCATTGTCATCAGATGCTCCTGATGGACCACAGAGTATGTCTACTTTATCCCATAAAGGTCAAAGGTGGTCACTGCAACAGCACAGTGGCCTAGTGTTATACATGTAGAACAGGATATTAGCTTCCACTCCAGGGAGTCACTGAACCAGAATCTTCATGCCAGTAAGACGACCTCAGGGATTCAAACTCAAGCTCATGGTGCTGGAGAGATGGCTCAGTACTAAGAGCAAATACTGTTCTTACAGAGGACTCATGTTCAATTCCTGACACTCCCATCAGGTGGCATACAACTACCTGTAACTCTAACTCCAGTAGATCTGGCACCCTCTTCTCGCCTACAAAGGGCACTTGCATTCATAATTGCATATACATAGACACATAGTTAATTAAAAATAAAAATAAATAAATCTTTTTTTAAAAAATCAAGCTCAAAGTCTAATACAACAACTCTACCCTGAGTTGGACTGAAACTATTTCTCCCCATTTGACATATGAGACTACTGAATCACAAGGGAGAAATGACTGCTGAGTCATGTCTAATGGTATTGCCCATAGTCTCACTTCATCTCAGGATTTGGACCAAAATAAGGGTCTACCAGCCCTAGGCAACTATAATAGATAATTTGTAATTTTTTTCACTAGGAGCTTGTGGTTGTTAAATTTTATTATCAATTTGACACAGACTAGAACCACCTGGGAAGAGATGACTCTTGATTAAGGAATCTCCCAGATAATATAGGCCTATGGGCATATCTATAAGGTATTGTCTTGGATGGATGGATGGATGGATGGATGGATGGATGGATGATTAGTATGAGAGAGCCTGCCCATAGTTTGCAGAAACATCTCTAGGTACATGAGTCCTAATTATATAAGAAAGCTAGTTGAGAGAGATAGAGAGGCCGCAAACAGCATTCCTCCATGGTTCTGCATCAAGTTCCCACCTAGACTTCCTGCTCTAGCATCCCTCAAGGATGACTCTGACCTGAAAGTGTAACCTGAAATAAACTCCTTTCTTCCAAACTTGCTTTTGGTCATGGTATTTGTAGCAACAACAGAAACCATGACCTAAAACTGTTGATTCTAAACAGTGTTTCTCAAAGTCTGTTTACCAGACCAGACTCTGGTCAGAGGAACTTTTTTTTGTCTATATAGTTAGAAAATTCATAATATACATTTTAATATTAAAACAAATATATAATATTGTCCTGGTTGACGTTCTATTCCTATGATAAAACACTGACCAAAGGTAACTTATGGAGGAAAAAGTTTGCTTCATCTTACAACTCCTGATCACAGTCCATCATTGAGGGAAATCAAGGTAGGAACCCAGAGGTAGAAAGTGATCATGGAAGAACAATGCCATTCCCCCATGGCTTGTTCAGCTTGAAAAAAATAAAATATATATATTTGAAACACACACACACTATCCAGGCCTACATGCAGAGGCATGGCACCACACACAAATGATCTGTGGTCTCCCACACTAACTCTTAATCAAGAAAATGCTCCATAGACTTGCATACCAACCAGTATGATGGAGGCATTTTCTCAAAGTTTCTCTTCTCGAATGACTGTAACTTGTATAAAGTTGACCAAAAAAAAAAAAGAAAAAAAGAAAAGAAACTGCACAAATATGTTTCTAAAGAGTCTTACAGGAAAGAGACCTGTTTAATATTTCTTAATCAAGTGTCTTATAATCGTATTTTACTCCAGCTCATCCCTCACTAGACATCTATTTGCACTAAGAAAAACTCATGAAGCATATTTATGTAAGAAATGTATGTTCTATTTATCGCTTGATCATATGGTCAAGAAGTCTACAAAATAGCATCTTTCTTCAAGTATGGAGATGGGATCCTTTTTATAACAACTCTAAACTATTTTCAAACTCTGATTGATCAGTTCCTGGAGCATGAAAATCATTCCCTTATAAAACTAACCAACTCATCTGAATAGCTTCACTATTAGAAAAACTTTGCATGAAGTCCAAGTCATCCTTCCCACAATGCTTCAGGAAGCATTAAAATCTACCTAAAATTCAGCACCATGCAAAGGAAATGAGTCACTGTTCCTCATGTTCACAGATGCCTCTTGTACCACTAGACTTACAAGACTACATCTCTCCTATACCCTAGAGCTTCAAATATGTCTCAGAACTACAGAGTCCTATAGCTTAAAGACATTTTTGAATATTTCCTAATCCATTCTTCTGTGAATTTGTATATGCATATTTGTTCATGGGTGTGCACATGTATGTGGGTAGAGGTGAACTTGCCTGAGAAGTCCTGAGATCAATCTCTGATGTCATTTCTCAGAACCTATCTATTTTGTTTTTGACACAGGTTCACTTGTTTGCCTGGAGTTTACCAAGTAATATATACTGGTAGGTCAATGAGCCCATCTCCACCTCTGAGGACTAAGTCTTCACCTCTCAGACCACAGCATCCATAGTTTGGGTGCTCAACATTCCCCTGAACTCTTAAATTCATCCAAGTCAAAGGCCCTCCATGACTGGCTTTTTCACATGGGTCTGAGGCTCAAACTTAGATACTTATACTGACTAGTAATCACTTTACCAATTGACCTATCTGCTCATCCCTCTATTCCTCTTATATTTTATTTAACTTTATTATTTGTTGGGAGGGTATGAGACAGGGCCTCATTCTACAGCTCAGGCTGACCTGAAACTCATCATTCTCTTGTTTTAACCTCACAAGCACTGGGGTTAGAGGTATCATCCATTATGAAAACCTTCACTGATTTAAAAAATGCTTGTCTTGCAAGATCAGACAAGCAAAAAAGAAGTACTATGTGCATTCCTGGCTTTGAGTATATCATGGTTTGGGTGCTCTTTTTTTTTGTTACTTCCCCAGGAATTTCTGGATGTTTGAGGTTCATGTATAACCCCTCAAGTTCCTTCATAGAAACCCACAGAGATTCCCATAGCCTTCTTCCTTGTACTCTTGTCAGATGCCACACTGGGAGCTAGATGAGTCAGAGAGCTCACCCAGCGTGGGGAGTTTTGTGTTCCAGCATCTCTCCTCCTGGAGTGGCCAAGCTGGGGCTGTTCTTCACCCCACGCTGCCTCCTCTCCATCACTGCCATCTGCACCTCCTTCCCAGGGATCACCATCTGCTTTCTCGATACCACTCAGCCGCCCCCAGCTCTTTGCTCTTCTTTCAAGCCCACTCCTTGATCCACTCTCCCTGCAACTTGAAGCTTTCTCTTTCCTTCCCACAATCTTCATTCATTCTATCTTCGCCTCCTCAGACCACAGCTTCCACGGTTCGGATGGTCAACATTCTCCTGAACTCTTATATTCTTTCAAGTCAAACCTTTACTCACCAGGAAATTCCTCAAAATTCTATTATTGGAGTTATTTTGCCACCCAGTCATATATGCTTGCTGAATAAATCACTAAAATTCATTACTACCCTTTTCTATACCAGCCTAGACACTTGTATTCGAAAATGTTACTCCTTATGTCCATTGCATACTCCTCTCAAAGGAAGTCCTTTCCCACAAGGCAGCAAAGTGTAAAGCATAGTAAATGTTATGCAAATGCAGAGTGATATAATGTCACAATAATATCTTTGCAAGCAAAACATAATAACCACCCTTTCTTATGAAAGTCTGGTCTTCAGGAAACTGGGGAGATGTCTCAGTTGGTCAAATTTTTCAGTACACATAGGAGAGCCTAAGTTTAGATACTCAGGAACAACATAAAAGAAATATGAGTATAGCATCTGTAATCTCTGTGCTGGGGGTTCAGAGACAGGCAGATCCCTGAAGCTCATTGGTCAGTCAGTTGAGCCAAATTAGTAAGGTTCCAGGTTCAATAAGAGACTTTGTCTCAAAAATTAAGGCAGAAGCAAGACATGGTAGTATATGTCTTTAATGTCAGCATTCAGAAGGTATCTGCATGCACATACATTTACATCTCAAGCCAAAAAAAAAAAAAGGTGAAAAGGTAGAGATAATCAGCTTTATAGTTGTGTTCAATATCTAAAATCTGCAAAAAGTAAGTAAGAATGTAAGAATTTGGGCACTTAAGAAGCTGGTGATAGTTTCCACCTGACTGGCATCTATTCTGCCCATGTGACTGACACATGTTATCTCATTTAATAGTAAGAAGAAATCTTGAAGCTGGAAAAGAAGTTTAGCAAAGGGATTCAAGGTTAAGGCTTTCTGGCTTCTGAACATATTCACTTCCCTCTTTCCTCCCTTATAATTAAAGGTATGAAACAAACATCCTTCAAGAATGGATGTTATGTTACAGATAGATATGAGCTTCATTACCTCGCTTCTTCCTTTCCCTCATTAATAGTCCACCTTTTCTCAGAGCATGCCTTTTTTGCCTTCATTCCCTTTAAAATTCTTCTTTACATTCCTGTTTTCTACTACCCACTGGATGAAGTAGTGGTAATTCAGATGCTAGGAGATGGAAGTTCTACTCTAAAATCTTCCCCCTGGCAAACCAGAGTCTGTGTGATGGCTGATGAAGAGGGACAGAGTTCAATGATTAATGTCCATGCACACTGATGGTGAAAATACATTTTAGGTAGTGAAAATACATAGTTGACTAAGGAAACCTCAAAATACGGAAACCTGGCATGTAACTTTGTGGACAAGGGAATCAACCTCTTCCCTCACCAAATACTCTGATGCATCTGCTTCCAAACTGGGAATTAACCTATGAATCTATAGCCTCTGGTAAGTGAGGAAGTTGACACTATTATGCCAAAAAAGCATGCAAGAAAATTTTTGGGAAGTCTATAAAATTGATTGAATATGCTGGATATGGGTGAGTTCTCTACATCAGGGATCTGGGAAAGGAGTAGGATATTTTCTAACTTTCTAGAGAAGTCAAGGAAAACAGATAGCAAGCCCAATGGGTTAGAAGACCGCCTCACTTCCTTCATCTCTAACGTCAACATGAGGTAGCATAGAGAACAACTTGCAATGAGAAATGCAATACTCACAGGCACACATAGCAAGACTTTCTTGTTTGGGCCTCTAAGAAACAGTAGCCTTTACTGACTGGATGTGGTCTCCCATCCACAACTCTTTTCACAAGCCACACAATGGATTTTTTCTTCTATATTTGATCTTACAAGTCTATCTGTTAACTCTCTCCTTCAGTGTTAATTCTCCTTCTAAAAGTCTACAAAGATATGGTTCAATTTTCATTCACTTATTGCTCATATCAATTACAAAGAAATTAGCAATGAACGCAAGACAGAGTTCCTGCTTATATACTTTCCATCTACAGGTAATGATAGACACCAGACACCAACAGCACACATACACAAGAGATATTTTTAAATACTGATAGTTACCATGAGAAAAAGAAAACAAAACAAAACCATAAGATGTGGTAGGAAAATGACTCACTTCACTCACAGTATCGTCAAAATAGTCCCATGTAAAACTATTGCTCTGAGTCTTGTCTGATGATATACATATCATACATGCATATTTTCAACACAATGGGACAAACATCACTAATAAGATTCCAGATAAAATGTATATAAAATTTTAGTGATGGGATTAATAAGTTTCATTCTTAGAAGTCATTCTGCAAAATGAAGTGAGACATTTGCTATAGGGAGGACAGGAACATGGGAAAAAACAAATATACAATACACACTTTTGAGCCTCAGGACACATACAGACACTTTATTTTAGCCTTTAGTGGTGTAGTGCTGAATGAAAGGAACTATGTCAGCAGACCACCTAGTATCAAATCCTGGATTTACCATCTACCAGCTGTGAGACCTTTGACAAATTGGAAAATATTGTCTTATTTTCAAATCTTTTAAACAGCTACAGGACCATGGAGTTTAGTAAGTGGGTAAAGGTGCTTATCATCATACCTCACAGCCTGACTGTGATTTCCAGGACCCACAGGATGGTGAGAACTGTCTTCTGAAAGATGCTGGACCTCCATATGCATACACCTAGGGACCTACACACAGGCATATGTGTGTGTGCATGCACACACACACAGTGAATAGATAAATTGATTGAGTGTAATTTTAGAAAGTTTTTGATAGTTACAATAATAGTTGCTCTCTCTCCAAAGGTTGTGATAATTAAATAATTTAACTTATGTAAAGCACTTAGAATAAATCAGAGTCTAGTAAGTGTTGTATAAGTATTACCATATTCATCCCCAGCTGCAACCCTTCATGAACATTCATGCACATATCAGCATCAGGCATCCTCCCAGACCACTCCTCAAGGCAATCAGTGCAAAGACCCCTGTGCAAATTGAACGAGGCAGATCCCAGCAGGAAGCTGATTTCAGACCTAAGCTTGAAGAGGTTTCAAAAACTAGGCAGAGGTGGAGATGTAGTGCATGTAGAATTGAAGAAAACTATGATTCCTTTAAAATCTCATCAAGACTCTAAATAAGCATCAGTACTTAACCACACCCAGTTTATAGAAGTTATAAAAGGAGGCCTCACATCTTCAAGACACTTTGCCTAATATCTCCTTGGCTAGAACCACTGTCTGAAGACCAGTGCTCTCAATAACAAGATTACAACATTTGCCAAGAAACACAATATTCTGGGTTCACAGCTCAGTTGATCCTTGTGAGCCTTAAATGTGCCCAAGCCTAGCATACAGCTTAGCATACTAACAGTTTGTGGGATAAATGAATTGTAACTCTTTCTTTGTGCTTCCAATAAATAATAATACTTTCACTAAAACTAATCGAAGCCTTTACTTTCATTCCTTCATCATCAAAAATAAAATTGTAATAATAATAATGATGATAATGATAATAATAAATTCGGAAACAATCAGTTGACATTTTATAATAAAGCAAAGTGTGAAATTTTCATTAATGGATTGGACATCCATCCTATAAGTTTAAAGATTCTCGTTTCATCTAAACTCTTAATTCATATCAGTCCATTCATGGTGCAAAACAAAGAAATTTTTCGAACCGAGGAGACAATTTCCCCTTCAAATTTCCTAGGGATGGGTATTGCCTTCAGCATCACGGAGAGCTCTCGGCAGCACTGCACTGCCTGTTTTATCAGCACTACGGAGAGCTCCCAGGCTGCTCCACGAGGAGCTGAAGATCCAGCATTCTTCAGAGTGTCACCCAGACTGCACACCGATGACCCCTAGTGAAACCCCATGGCCGCTGCAATTCAAACCCTGATACTCAACTAAAAAAAATGATAAGTCTGGAGAGAATGGGCCTGGAGACAGCTGACTGATCATTGCAGCTACTTTTGTGCCAACTCGGCATTTTTATTCCTCTTTCAACCCTCCCCCACCAGAAGTTAAACGTCCAAATGAATTAAAAAAGCTGCAATCTAAACTGTGATCCGATCAAGCTGGTCACACCAGACAAAACTGATCTTATCTGAATGGTGACTTTATCCATTTTGGAGAACAAAGTTCATTACAATATTAAGAAACGGCAGAAATGGAAAGAAGAGCAGCCACAGCAGATCTGGGATAGAATTCACTTTACTATATTTTGGAGGATTAATTCTAAGCTTCTCTCCAATAAACATCATTTTTCACTCTAGTGGGAGGTCCAGGGTCTGGCATTATTCTAGTTAACATGCAGAATGTGTCTACCTCCTCTTGCCAAGCTCAATGATACTTGTTTTATTGTCACTTGGCCTTCTGCATAGTGCACTGAGGAAGTCCACACACTAGCGACCAGGTAGTGAGATTTGGATGCTTAGGAATGACTGAGAGTGTCTAGTACACATCTTGGAGTAACAGGAAAGTAAAAAGGAACCACTGCCAGAGTGGGTGTGTGTTGAGGAACAACAGAGATGGGGATTGCAGGCTACAAAAGATCTTATCAGAGAAATGGAAAAGGGGGGTTCTTTAGAGAGGGGGACAAAATAATAACAATGATATTTGAAAAGTCACATGGAATCATAACTCTTTATCTAGAACAAGCTTATAATGTGCCTAATTCTGTGTATGACTATATAGAGTTTAAATGAACTTTCCTCCCATTGGGGCTGACAATGCTTACTCCAAAAGAAAAAACTAACAAAGAGCCAAGACCACCTAACAAAAGCCCCAATACCAGACATGAGAAGCCTTCTTTGCAGTTGTTGGTCAGGGCTGTCCAAGAGACTCCTGAAAGATTTCTGCTCTTCCCCTTGCTATTCCCCCAGAGCAGAAAGAAACTTAAGGTCCTATCAAGTAATATGCAATTCAGGACCAGGGTTTAGAGATCCCTGAGCTGGAATGGACCTGAATGGAGGTAGGAAAGAGGAGGAAGAGGTTATCTAATTATATTACAATCTCAAAAATAACAGAAAATAGAATATGATCCTACAAACAGACCCCATCATAAACTGTAGGTTCTGTGGCTCTACGTAGAAAGGGGAAATGTGTGGAAACAATTGCATGTGCTTCAGATAATGGATTATTTTTAAACCTGGCCCTCTCTAGGCCCTTTGCCTACCAGCCAACATAAGTGGGAGGATTATATAATTACTTGGAGTCTTCTCCTTGGAGATACTAAGTATTTCAGGCCACATCTCTTCGGCAACCTCCTCAGTGGGAGCCACACTGCACTGATCGCCTTTTCTGAGTTACTACACACTGTCACACTTCTATTCTTTGCTCATGCTGCCCCCTCATCCCTAAACCCCCTCTTCACTTTTCAGTCTCCCCATCTCCTCATCCAGCTAAGATTATAGCCATGCCTCAAAGCCTAGATCAAATGCTACCTTCTCCATGATGTCCTCCATGATGTCATCTATAACCACCTTCCACAATAAACAATCACTTCATTCCCTAGTCTTATCTTACTTAGATCTTTCTGTTTCCAAGCCCCATCCAGATTTAACCTCATAGAGAGTAAGTGTCTCCCTTTTTTTGAAGCATTGTAGACATACCATCACACTGTACAGTTTCTCATTCACCACAAAATACTATAATACAGTTTTAAATTGATGAATGATTGAACAAAATTTAGCAATGAAAAAAAAAACTTGTAATGTTTTTCCATAGTCATCTTTTAGCTAAAATCTTGAATCACAAGATCCATTATGCCCACTGAAGGAGGGAAGGTGAACAGTTAACTAAGCCTCTCACATTATTGGCTAAAGCTAAGTCTACCATTCATGAATGGAACAAAGTTTTTCCTTCAATTTGGCAAAGTCTTAATAACTTCTTTTCCTCACTACTGGGATATACATCCAGAAGAAGAAGCACAGTCTCTGGACTCCACTTTTGACCTTCTGTTGCTTAGTGCTATTTGCTACCATATATTTTTATGTGAACTCAACTTCTAGCCTCTCCATAATTGTATCACCACTGGTTTAATGAGCCCTGTACACACACAACTATGTTTTAGAGCCTCCAGTCATGAATCCTTCAAGCAATTATCCAGGCTAGCTGCACATAGGAATATGGTGTGGACACTGTACATGAATAAGCTGTTTAGACCCAGGGTCCTCTCTTGATGCTACCACAAAAAGGACAATGCACACTCCTATTAGGAACAGAGCACTCCCCAATTACTGTGGAAGCAATTGTGTGTGCTTAAGATAATGTATTATTTACTAAACTTGATGTAAAAGAAATGTCTCTTTCACAACCCTTCCACCAGCAAGTGTCAGTTCCCAGCAACTGCATCTTCCCCTTCCTTCACTTTTGGCATTGGGTTTGGCCGTGAAAACTAAGGGAAAGTAGATGAGCATCAAGTGTAATTCAACTCATCCCTGGGATCCTCTGGGATGAGCTAGCTCTGGTTCTACCTCCCAGTCTCCTGGCTTCCTAATTCTCTAGATTGTCTCCAGGAACCCTCATTCCATCTTATTCAGTTCCTTTCAGTTCTCTTAGTTGAATTTGGGCAGATGATTATAAGGTTCCCACCTTGTTCAGCCCACTGAAGTCTGTTACGTTTTTCATCTGTCTGATTCCTGATTTGAGCTGCAATAGGAAATCTGTCTTCTTGCTGCCCAAGTCAATGATGAGAAGAAGATTGTACAAGCCACTGGGAATGAGAACAAGAAAGTAACAGCATCCTCCCATGAGTGCAGTGGTCCAATCTTCTGCATGATCTCAGAGTCTCCTGTAATGCCCAGTTTCCACTTCTCCCAGATCACCTCTCATTGCTTCTCTGAAAGGAATGAAGAAAATAGGAAACATGAGACATGGGACTGAGTTTGTATATGCATTTTCCATAAGCTCTAGGGGACCACCCATCTTGAGCCTTAGTTTCTCCATCTGTAAAGTAGAAACTCTATTTAACCAAAGTATGTGAAAATTAAACCAGATGACAGAGGAGCAATGTTAGGATGTTCTCAGACTTGTGACAAAAACAGGGCAGAATTTGAGGACCACTACAGTTAGTGAGGACTTGAGGCAGGTGGGGGCAGCAGAGGGCCACTAGGGAAGGAGGGACAGCTTTTAGAGTCCTTGGTTCTAAGAGCAAGCATGTGAAGCAGTTGGGTCCTTTAAGGAGGACATAAAAGGAGGAAGTGGAAAATCAATCAGGTAAGTGTACAAGGTCTACTCAGACAGAGTATGAGGTTCCCAGGACAACTGATATCACAGAGATAGCAGGAAGCCTGGGTGCCCAAAATCTTGCTGTGATAGAACTTGCCTCCTTTCTGGCTTTTTGAGTCACCTCTCCACAGATAACAAGTTTTGTCAGTTTCAAACTAGGCAACACACATGAGCAAACTTATTTCATGGGGCAATTCTTTAATGTGCCACAATTTGGATCCTTAGCCCAGTTATAAGGGTATGAGACTGAACTAGATTGATAATAACCTTATCTTTAAGCTCTTGTTTTGTTTTGTTTTTTAAATCATCCTAGCAAATTGTCTCATATTCTCCAGCTGCAAAATGCTCTCTCTCAGATGAGCTTCCCGTGGGTACTGAGAAAGGTGTAAAGACAACTTCTGAAAGTGGCCCAGGTAGCTCAAATACACAGACAAAATGGAAAACCACTAGGTTCCATTTGGTACCCAGAAAGTATTCTGTCTGAGGAGTTCATGAATGGGACTGAGTCATGGCTCAGCAGGCCTATGGAAAACTTTATCTGAGATGTAAAAAATGAAAGCAAGATGGGGTTTGGAGCATGGACCATGCATACAAAAGATCATGGGACCTTTAAAGGCAGTGACAATGTCAACTTCTCTGGATTCCCGATGCTGCTCAGAGTGCTTGTTGCACAGCAACGTGCCAGTGGTGCCGTGTGAATGAATAAATGAATGAATGAATGAATGAATGATAATAACTCCTTGTGGGTTTCTGTCATGAGACAGTAGGTCATACACAGTCATAGACAGTCTCTCCTAGAGGATGCATGCAGATTCTGTTTTTATTGGATGAAGGGAAGTGGTGCTGTTGTTTAATTTTCACCCCAAACATTCTCAAGACAGTTGCTCTGAACTCTCTAAGCAGTTTACAAGGAAGTAGTGGAGGGGTGCTTGTCTTCTTCAATTCCACCCTACCCTATCCCATTCTACACTCAGGAAGGCCTTTGGGAGGATGAGTTTCCAACAGCACCCTACAGACATTGCAGTCTTTTCTCCAGAAATTCTGATGGATGACTCAGCTCTTCATGAGTCCCTGGTGCCTCCCTGGGCTGGAGTCCTCCGCCTGATTATGCTGGCTCCTTATCTCTGCCTCTCCTGCTAGACCCCTAGTGCAGCCCCAGTAGCACTAACCCACTTCTACCTTCTGCCACGGGGTGTGGGTCTCTGGCTGAATTGGAAAGAATGAAAAAAAAATCCAGACAGCCATTTGGAATCTTAATGAGACCAAATCCATTTCATTATGTTGTCATTTCGTATTTCACCACTTTGACAGTGACGGCACAGGAGGCCTCCAAGGGGCTTTCTGCTTCACACACAGGGTGCCTGCCGAGTAGTGGGAGCTGGAGAAAAGGAATGATTGACAGACAGGAGAAGTCTATGCACCCACCAGCGATGTCCCTGCCCATGCCAAAGCCAAAGGAGGAGAGGAATAGGGTTTTCCTTGGAGACTGAAAAGGAGATCCAAAAGCAGGAGGCCAATGAAGGACCTTAGACCAGGTTAAACAGGAGCTCAGATCAAAACTGGGCAGGAAGGGAGGAGCCTCCCCCTCCCCAGCAAGCTCCCTTGCATGTTCTCAAATACAAACAGAGCTGGCCTCGGGGCATCGTAGAAATTGCTATTATAAATTCAGATGGTGCACCAGGGGGTGCCTCATTTTCTATTATTGTAGCTGGTCTCGTGAGCCACTCCAGCAATAGGATCTCAAAAGTGCAAGTGCTACCCCCGGGGGCACCGTTAGAAACACATTATTTTAAAGCACCGCAATAAAGCACGAGCTCAAACAACTTCATTGAAATAAAGATTAATACAAAGCATGTGTTCCTTAGCCACCTCCCACTCACACCCCATAGCTCTTACCTTTCTCCTCACACAAACATGGGGGTCCACCTTCCTAGCGCACCTGTCTTGTCCACAACTCAAGACTTGTCAAGGTATGGGACACTGAGTGAGAGTGATGACCATCAAAAGAAAAGGTGGGTGAGGTGGGTGAGGCCAGCAGTAAAGAGATGAAGTGAAGAACCAAAGGGAACATGCTTGAGATTCCGGGTATTTTTTTCCGGCCCATGAGTCGCAGTGGGAAGAGGCCTGGACAAGGAGTCAGGGATGCTGTCTTCTTACCCAGGCTCAGCTGCTAACCAGACATGTTATTGCAGCATAACCGTGTGCTCAGCCGCTTGGATCAAGTTTACCACTTCTGTTATATTTTCTATAAAAGAAAACACAGTGCCCTTCTTGTTCTTCCATTTTGAAAGTTATGGTTGGGCTGAAACAAAGTAAGGAGAGTTGTTTAAAATATGCAAAGGAAATAGGCCCTCCTCAAGTAACATGTGCCTCTTTCTCCAGAGGGTATCTCAAGTGAAAGTCCTCCAACTTTCCTCCCATGGGGTAGGTCTTCTCTAGCTCATGCCAAGGGGACAAGGGAAGGACTCATTACTCAGAGCAGCCAAGGATTTCAGAGAGCTCACATGATGGGATTCTTTTTTCGGCTTTTCCCCAGTGGGCCTGGAAGAGCAGGTGGCAGAGCGGAACCCACCAGTGACAAAGGAAACCTAAGGACATTCTGATTACAAGGGCTGGAAGGAGGAGGATGCTTGCCCTGATGGTCTCAGTGAGTAATCTCACTAAAACCCCAATTACCTCCTCTAACAGAAAGCCCACTCCTGTTCTCAACATTCATGGAGCAGGGGCTGAGAAGAGGGGTTCTTCTCTTTTGGGGTATACAGGGCCCAGTGTGGGCATCTTGGGCTGGGTTAGACCACTCAGGCACTGTCCTCTAATCCAGCCTCTTTTAGCAAGACCCAGGTCCTGAACAAAAATATTCATAGTGATCTTCGTTTGAGCATAGCCAGTTGCTCCTATGGAGCTGTGAACAATGAATCAGCAAACAGAAAATAAAATAAAGTGTATGCTGTAGGACCAGGCTTTTCTCCACCCAAATTCAGAGAGGAGGGGGTTAGGCACTTCCCTCCAGGAAATCTCACCCTGCATGCAGCTCAGGAGCTGGGAACAAGAGAATCCTTTAGGGAACCAGGGGGATGCTAGTGTGGAAGCTGGCTTGGAGTGTTATAAAGATCAGCCTGCAGTTAGTACTGTTACTATCATGCCAAGAGAAACAGGGACTAATTAAAAGTGGAAGGCAGCTGCCCCAGTGGGTTTTGGATCATTCTCACTTTCTCTTTCTGGAAGAAGAAGAGGATTGTCATAAAAATAACTAAACTGACATCAAATATTTAAATTTCAGCCATGGAGGGAAAAGGAAAAAATAAGTAAATTGAAAGTGAGTTAAAAATACACTGTAAACAAGGTATGCTGGTAGCTTACGACAAAGGGCTCTTCTTTTCCCTCTGGCTCAGCAGGGAACAGTGTCATCTCATAGCAATGTGCTGTGTCTTGGATGTCTCCAACAAGAAGAAATGGAAAAAATGCAGAGGAGGCACTTAATCTCTGACAGTGGAGAATTGAAATGATATCCCTAGATCATGGGGCCTGCATATACAAAGCTTGGCTCTGTAAGACAGGCAGTACTTGTCACCCCAATTCATTCACCACTTCAGAAATACACTC
Source organism: Grammomys surdaster (assembly GCF_004785775.1). Taxonomy (NCBI): domain Eukaryota; kingdom Metazoa; phylum Chordata; class Mammalia; order Rodentia; family Muridae; genus Grammomys; species Grammomys surdaster. The sequence continues at coordinate 300,896 of NW_021605372.1, read as the reverse complement.
AGTGACCAGCCCAAAGGGTAGAGGGTACAATGAAGTTCAGAGGATGCAATGATCCCCGTATAGCGTGGGTCAGCCATAGATCTGCCTCTTGAGGGCAGGCATGGCTCAGACTGAAATCAGTATGCTGGATAAAAGGGAGAATCGAGAGCACAAAGTCACACTAGAGCACCTAAAGAAGAGATGGATCAAAATAGAGCCCTGTGCTTGTGGCCTCCTGCCTTACGGAGTAGGGATTACATGAGAATAAAGGGTCATGCAGACTCAGATCATTTAGTCTGTTACCAGAACGTGGGGCAGAAGGAGGTGTAGCTGCACAATACAGCAGACAGCCAGTCTCAGAGTGAGAGTGAGAGTGAGAGTGAGAGTGAGAGTGAGAGAGAGAGAGAGAGAGAGAGAGAGAGAGAGAGAGAGAGAGAGAGCCTTTTGTCCAGAGTCACACCACTAGACCATCTAAGCTGGTATTCTTATGAGGTACTCTCTCCATCAACTGATACAAATTGCTAGAAGCACAACATTACTAAAACAATGTCTCTTCTTTTAGGAACCTTGCATTTTAATGGGAGGAAACCATAATAAGTAACTAAACATGCATAGATATATCAAATGGATAAATGAGAAATCTGAGATGCATATGTGAAGCAAAGCAATACAAGAAACTTTTGGCCGCCAAGTTCCGGTATGAAGGCTTAAATTGTATGTCCTCATTAACCAATAACATGGCATTGTGTAGTAATTGATCCCTTATGGGTCTTAGTTCCACTATCTGCAAAACTGGAATAGTATGGAGATAACATGAGAGACTATCCATCTCTCATGTCAAATGAGGGTAATTTTTTACCCTCTCTGCTACATAATAACAGTATTATGAACATTAATAAAATTTGGATTCCCGTAAAGTGTGAGCTCTATGAAGAAGAAGGAGAAGGAGAAGGAGAAGGAGAAGGAGAAGGAGAAGGAGAAGGAGAAGGAGAAGGAGAAGGAGAAGGAGAAGGAGAAGGAGAAGGAGAGGAAGAAGGAGAGGAAGAGGAAGAAAAGGAAGAAGAGGAAGAAGAAGAGGAAGAGGAAGAAAAGGAAGAAGAGGAAGAAGAAGGCAATGATGACTCTGACAACTAGAGAGCAGGTTGAAGAGAGTCTATAGAAAACTTAATAGATAAATTAGGAATTCCAGGGTTAGTCCAGTTCCCAACTCCCTTTCCCCAAATATCTACATTCACATCAGTACCTACATCAGCATCTCCATTCACACCCACCTCTCCACATCCAACCCTAATCTGTAACTGCATCTGCATTTGCATTTATATCCACATCTGCACCTACCTATAAATCCACATTTGCATCTCCATCTATGTTTAATCTACATCTGCATCCGTACCTATATGTACGTATACATACTCGTAAACAGCTGCATCTATGTCTACATCCATATCGACTTCTGTATCCATATCAATTCTAAGACAAAATAGAGTTTGGCAACATTAAGGACCAGATCATTACTATTTGCTGTTAAATCCCTGCCTAGGACATTGGAGAAGCTAACAGTATTTGAATTAATAAGGCTTCTGCTATGATAACAATAACTGGGAGAATGACAAGGAGACATCATCAGTGTAACAGACCCTGGTGATGAGAAAGTAAAGCCTTAGGTCTTTTCTGTTTGATTCTGTCTCCTCCTCCTCCTCCTCCTCCTCCTCCTCCTCCTCCTCCTCCTCTTCCTCCTCCTCCTCCTCCTTCTCTTCCTCCTCCTCCACCTCCTCCTCTTCCTCCTCCTCCACCTCCTCCTCTTCCTCCTCCTCCACCTCTTCCTCTTCCTTTTCCTCCTCTTCCTCCTCCTCTTCTTCCTCCTCTTCCTCCTCCTTTTTAATTACTACCGCTTTTTATTTCATGTATTTGTGGTTCAATATTTTTTAGTGTGGCAATAAAGTTAACCAGGACTGCTTCTAAAACCACAGCATAACACACACACACACCCTCATTCCATCATTCTGACTGTCCTAGGCAAGTAATGTCAGACATTTACATAAAGCAGAGGAGAGCGAACCCCACGTGAGCATTCAGGAACTAAGGAGCAATATTCAGAGTAAAATCCCAGCCAGACTAAAAGAGGTTCAGGAACCAGCAAAAGATAGCTTTCAAAAAATGTAGGATGCTAACTGGCCACCATGCCACTTAAAACACATAACACATAAAACTAAGGTTAATACATATGTGTGCATGTATGTATGTACACACACATACACACAAACACATATATACATATATATATACATACACATATATAATAGGCTATATAACATATTATATATTATACATATATTGTATTACATATATACATATATAACCTTATATACATTTAACATATTAATAATAATTATTTATTTATAATTTTATACTTAATATAATATATGAAGTTAACATTTATATGTGTTTTATATTTCTATTATTTAATAAATAATTTGTTTAAAATATATATAAAGTTAACATTTATATATGTTTTATATTTCTATTATTTAATATATAATTTATATAAAATATGATATATATGTATATCCTGACTTGGAGCTGAAGAGAGATCACTCAGTAATTAAGAATTTTTCCAAAGAACCTGGATTTAGTTCCCAGCATCCACATGACAGCTCACAACAGTCTGTTAACTCTGGTTCCTGGGAATCTGTGTCATCTTCTGGCCCCCACAGAACCCAAGGTACTCACATATTACACAGACATATATGCACATAAAACACCCATACAATAAACTGGCCCCCAATACAACTGCCTTATAGTGTCATTATGTGTTCTTTTAATTAAAAAAAAATATATTTCCTTTAGATTTTTCACCTGCGAAATTCAGATTCTTAAGCCAGTGATTTACTTTGGGTTAAAATACGCATGAGTTTCTGCTCTTGGATATAACATTAAGCCAGATTGATCTACCAAAGAAAACCAAGTTTATCATTCTTCAACCCATTAATGTGCTTGCTTTTCATAAAGCACATTAGCCACATAAGGGAAATTCTCAGACTTGGCTCTATGTGATTTGAGCTAATTTCACAAATAAAATTTATTTTTCTATATAAAAATATCTGGATCAGTCAGAATGTTGAAAGTAAAGTGCTGTTGGGGAATAAGATGTCTCAATTGGAAAAAGCACTTGCTCTCAAGACTAATGACCTGAGTTTGACTCCAAAGATTTGTATGATGGGAGAAGAGAATCTTCTTCCACAAGTTGTCCTCTGTCTTCCTCACACATGCCAAATAAATAAGTATATTTCATTTTTAAAATTACAATACATTTATGTATGTCTACAAGTGTGTGTGTCCATGTATGCATATATGTGAGTGTGTGTGTGTGCATGTGCTTGTCACATACGTGTGTGTGTAAAAAGTCAATGTTGGGTATCTTCCTCAATCACCCTTCACATTGCCTTTTGAGACAGCATCTCTCACCTAACCAGGTGATTGCCAATTTGGCTAGATTGATTGGCCGACAATCTCAGAAATATGATTCCTATCCTTAAGGTTATAGGCATATATCTTCACTTACAGCTGTTGCATCTGAGCACTAGAGTTTGAACTCAGGTACGAAAGAGTTCATGACAAGCATGCTACCCCCTAAACCATCTCCTGGACCCACACACCACATTAATCAGACCAATTAACAGTCTAAAAACTGATGCTACAATTCAATGCATAAATATGCACATGTCAATGCATATAAGTTTCTATCTGTGTTTCCAGAGGCGCACAAATCATCAGGAAAAGATATGTCAGTATGACAGAGGTCATCATAGGGCTAAGACCATGGATAGTTTATTTTTGTATATGTTTTCCTGAACTTTGAAAGTGTTCTATAAGAGATTTATGTAAAACTTCTCATCTAAAAAAACCCATAATGCATATTTTATAAATATATTTTTATTGTGCCACGGACCCTGAAGGCAACTTCAGATCAAAAATTGCAATAATGCTTAGCTCAGGAAAGTACCAAAGGATAAATTCATTGCTTTTGCTTTCCTGCTTCAAGTTTTGAGGAGCACAACCCTCATTTAGAGGTACAATTTCTATTATGCTTCCTTTTAGTTTTTCTTTTTTAGAAGGATAACTCCTCCATTAACTTCAGACCACATTGTATAATGTCATTCCACCTACGCAGTGCAACTAAACACTGTAATGAAGACCTTGCAGTATGTGTAGTCACTAACCCCAAGGGACAGAGCCCAAGACAGACCTGCATTGTGCCCAATGCCATTCGACTATATAGGGTCATGATCCCGATCGGGGCCTTAGTGATTTTCCTTTGAAAAACTCCACTCCACATTTAAGAAACCTTTTCAAGGGAGAAGAGGAAAAGCCATGACCTCATCTGAAATGTAATTTCTTGTGCTCTCTACCTACCACGTGGCACTAGAGAATATTGGTGAGAGGTACAACGACAGGAATAGTGGGTATAATGGCAGGGCAGCCCCAGGGGTTGCAAGTACCATAAGCAAATAGCAACTTCTGTTCCTTTTTCAGGGACCACTTGGCCACAGACTGAAATTGCCTCATGATGTCACAGTTGATGCTTTCCATCAGGTAGGGCGGTCGAATAATTGCATTGAAGCAAGACCACACAAGCAGGAAAATGATAAGGCTCTTGCAGGAGTGAAAGAAACACTTGAATTCCCAGAAAATCTTTTTTTATTATTTTTAGAAAAAAACAAATGTTCCCTTTTATAGAATCTCACATTTACCCAGTTCATGATATCATGTACAATCTTCATGATGTGGAATCACCCCAAACACTCAATAACAACAACAAAAAGTTTTGGATACTGCTGAAAAGGAATAAAAAAGAGAAAGAGGAAATGAAAGTACCATTCTTCTGAGTTCAGAATGACCTAAATAATTTCAGCAGATAGGAACTTAGGGGTGCCTCTCCTATTCTTCTCAATCTTGGATACAATGTAAAATCAGAGATGAGTTAAAGCAAGTAGAACAGGAACAATTGGAATTTGTCTTCCAATGTAATTGTCCTCAATATGATCAAACAAAACAGCCATGGTTCTAGAGAACACTGCATAGACAAGAAGAATAACTCAGGAAGAAGATACAGTACAACATCATATCTTTTACCCTTAAGCTGATAAGGTGAGCCCCACAAGGGAGTATGTGGCTGTGCTGTAATAAACAATCACTCAATAATTGGATGTTAAAAGGAAAGTCACACAAAATCAGAGAATATAGGCATTTCTTCCACATGGTTTCCCTTATCTTCTCACAGCTAATGACTGATAAGAAAATAGATGGTACACTGAGAGACCCCACCCTAGGCTACTAGAGTTTTGAGTGGGTTATGAGTGTCATAGGATCCTCTGTGAGCAATCCATTTCAAGCAGACTCAGGTATCAAGATACTCTAATGGATCCTTGCAGCAACTCTGTATGCTCCAGAGTAAGGAGAGATTCCCTACTGTGAAACATCTTGAAACTGTCCCTAACTCCTTTCTCAAAAGCAGACTATGAAAGATGAAGCTATGTATCTAACAACATAAGTGAGAAAGGCTTTCCCATCAGAGAACTAATCAGTCAATCAGCACCTAAGAAAGAATTTATTCACAATTTGCTAGGCTCCCTGTCTATCTAAAAGTCATAGACATAGAAAGCATCATAGGGTTGGCTTGGTAATGATTCAGGAGATGGTAGAAATTTAAGCATAGAATGCCACCAACCAACCAATGGTTTCTAACTGTCACTCTATGAACGCTTAGAAATGTTCTGAGTTCTAGAAAATATCTGATTGTGTCAGGGGAGATCAATCTACTCATGAAAAGCTCAGAGCTTCAGAAGGCATTCCAGATGGTTTACAATTGCCTTAATGAAGCCAACCTCTTTTTATACCTGGGAAGTTTATATTAATCACTCTGTCTTATAACTAGGTAACATAAAATGACAGTACAAGAGTTATCAACCACAGGAACCGATGATGGTCTAGTGTATACTGTGGTTAATATAAGCCAGGGTCTTGTGCTTCATAAAGGAAGTGAAGAGGAAAGCTTTATACATGTAATATATTTAAGTAAATGGAAAGAAAAGTGAGAATACTTTTCTTAGTCAGGGTTTATATTGCTGCAACAGAACCATGATAAAAGAAAAAAACGAGTTGGGGAGGAAAAGGTTTATTCAGCATATACTTCAATATTGCTGTCCATCATGTAAGGAAGTCATGAAAGGAACTCAAAACCGGGCAGAAATCTGGAAGCAGGAACTAATGCAGAGATCATGAAGGACTGTTGCTTGCTGACTTGCTCCCTATGGTTTGTTCAGCCTGCTTTCTTATAGAAGCTAGAACCACCAGGAGTGATGCCACCACCCACAATGAGGGCCCTCCCCCATCAGTTGATAATTAAGAGAATATCTTACAGCCATATCTTATGAAGGCATCTTCTAGACTGAGGTTCTCTCTTTCAGATAACTCTAGCTTGTGCATCAGGTTGATGCAAGCTGAGTGCACAATACTTGAGGTTGGCAACAGTGGGGAATGAAGCTGAGTACTTAATGATGACTAGAGAACCACACAGAGCAGCTACAGTAGACATTGTCCTTGGGAAGCACACAAGGCTCAAGGTCATTTTAATCTACTAATCTAAGTGAATGCCAATCCAATGCATGTGGGAGATAGAGACTAGATATAAATTTCTTGGAGGCGAAGTCCATTCTCCAAATTTGTCTACATACATATGGTTATCTTATATGTTACAGCATAGAAAAGTAACAATCAGAAAGGATTGCAGGGGGATGAGTAGATATCTAAGGAGGCTATGGTGGGATGTTAGCAAAGCATCTAGGTCCTAACTCATGGGCCTGAGTCATACTCAGCACCTCTGACCATCCTCACTGTCCCAAACTACCCTTTTCTGCTTCTCTCTGTTTGAGTAAAGAAACTTAAGAACACACAGACTTTCCATAGTTTCTTTATCATTCCAAAATTTTCTCCTAGCAACATCTCTGAAGTGTGAAATGGTGTCATTACCAAACACTAGAGAAGGTCTTTGGTTTCTAGAGTAAAGAATTTGTAAGCTCTTCTCTAGATCTTTTCAAATAGGTGATAAGACCCAGTTGACAGAATATATATATATGGTTAATTTATGTTAATATATGTGTTAATATAGATACAATTTTAACATACAATAAATATTTTGCTGGAATTCTTCATTCATCAAATCCAAGCTTTGCCTAAACTGTATTAAACCAGAATATCAGACAGTGTCTCCATCCACTGTTGAGTCCTAAGCCAGTTGCATCTGATCTGCATGCCATTCTTCCCTCTGTGGTCTGACCTCAATGGCCAGACTGTTACCAGTGCTCTTTCTATAGCAAACAGCCCCGGCTTTGTATCACATGCTGCTTCCACTACAGAGGCTGCCTGAAAGCGACTCTGTAGCACAACTTCTGCATTTCCCCTTGGAGAAGTTAAGCCTTAAGCAGACATCTTATCCAAACGGATCTCCACCCACCCCCATCCTGATTAGGTCTTATCACCAGCTCAGTCACCCTCTTAACCTACTTCTGAGAAAGGAACACTGGGGCAGAAAGGATGATTGAACCGAACCCTCTCAGATGCCCGCGAAGTACTTCTTTATTCTGCAGTTACATTTTCTGAGAGGCTGAACAAGTTGATGCTCCAAACTGAGTGATTCCATTATGGAAACTTCAAAGGAATAAAGAGAACAGCATGGCTGCTTCTATAAGCCCCTATTCAGAAAGTTCAAATATTCCATCTAGAAGACTGGGTAGGGCATGCCTATGCTGCTCACATTTGCACATATGGGAATATTCTTAAGAGAATTTCAGCATTGTGATGGACAGCCTCTACTTTCCATGTTCCTGTTTCCTCTTGTCAGATTTCTTCCTTCCAGGAGAGTTGCTACTCAATCACTGGTTGTGGTCCAAGCAAGTTCAAGAAAATCCATTGCCCAGCTTCCTCAATTTCAGAAATTACCAACAGGAACTGTAAGAGTCAAAGGATTCCCATGGCCACTCCCCTGAACTGGGTAACGGCTGGACTGGCTTTGGATTATCTGTAAGATGATATTTGAAAATTTGATATGTATTGAAAGTAACACCAGTTTAGAAGTGAAGTTTCTCACCTGCTAAGCACAGGAATTCTAGTGACTTATTTGGGTTGGGGTATAGTGAGGATTAAGCACTTAATATTTATTGAGCATCTATAATGATCTATGTCCTGTTTAGAACACAGCAGAAACGGCATAACTTCTCTGTCAATCAGGTTAATGAGGAATCAATTTTTTTTAAGTTTTTGAAAAACACAAAGTATGATGCCAGTGTTAAACACCAATCTTATTGAGAGTGGTGCTCACCTAGCCAACTGCCTAATAAGAAAGCGAAAATGTGGACAATCAATAGCAAATCTATAATTACTTCCCAGGGCAGTGTTACAATGGTTTTCCTTCAGTAGCCTGAGCAAGTGCTCAGGCTTTAAGTGTAAACTATTGGGAACCAGAAGACAAAAAAAAAAAAAAGCTCAGCTTTTTCTTATTAAGTAAACAGTCCCCAAGACTGTCGACTTTCTGAACTGAGACCTGATCAAGCCATAGGACAAACAAAAACTTGAAGGAATAAGTAGCCCACAAAGCAAGCTAATGTCACTGGCAGAGCCTTTTAGAAAATGCCTGTTGTTATTTCTCAAGACAACTGAGCCATCTGGTGTCAGAAAGTTAACAGCCAAGGCTCCTTTCTCCATGCCTTCCTCCCAGGGCAAACCAACCTTTCCCCAAAAGATCCCAAATTACCAGGCATCTTATCTCAGGAAGGTAGGCTCAAAATTAATTTTCCAACTCCACGCATGCCTTGAGGTGCACACAGGAACACACCCTGTTACTGGTGTGATCCGGCATGGGCAAAATCTGAGTCTACTGGAGCCTATGTATAACACACATTAGCCATAAAACAAAAAAAATCTTGGAAGATACCATTTATTGAGGATTTAGTGTGTGCCACAGTCTGTAGCAGACACCTTACCTACCACATCGCCTTTAGCCCTCACAGCAATCCTTTAGAGTAGATATTCTTAGCACTACCACCATACAGGTGAGAAGCTGAGGGTGAGAGAAAGGCAAGCTGCCCAGCTGACAAGTGCTGACAATAGAGTTCCAGTCCCAGGGTGTCAAACATCAAGTCTTCCATCCCTCTACCAGCCTTGAAAGGTTCTGTCCATCTGTCTGTGTACCATGTCTAGTGGTGGGCAGATCACACGTGTCATCTTTTGAAAATATGTTTTTTGAGATTCATTTTTAAAGTTTTAATCATATGTCTTTGTATCTGTGGGAGTGTGTGCATGTGTGTGTGTGTGTGTGTGTGTGTGTGTGTGTGAATCTGAGTAAAAATGCCTATGAATGCCAGGGGAGAGCATCCAATTCACAGGAGTTATAAGTGGCTGTGAGCTGCTTGACTGGGTGCTGGGAATCCTACTGCAGTTCTTTTCCAGAATAGCATGTGCCTTTAACGACTGAGCCGTCGCTGCAGTCCCACATGCCATCTTGTAACACAAGCATCAAGGGAAGTAATTCAGCAGCTCTTTAGCCAGCTGGGGACTGAGCAGATACTAAGGTGTTTTCTAAATGGGAAGCATCGAAGATTTGTTGCTTCTGCTTCCTTACCCCAAATGGATGCTCAGACAACATGGCAGTTGATTCTCCTCTTGCCATGATAATGCAGTAAGAATATACTGAAATCACTCAATCAATCAATATCTGTTGGAATCCATTAAAAGTCTGAATTATAATTTTATTAAAAATACAAATTTTCTCGTTTTAGAAGAAAGGTAACTAGGTCTACAGTAATATAAGTAAAAATTGTGATGAGCTAAAAATTATTGTTTATCATTTCTTTTACTTTTACAAAATATATGTTTTTACAGTGCCACCAGATAGTTTTATTCTTGAACAAAAATGAAAAGATCCCTCTGAAATCTGACTTTTGCCAGAATTATGATAAATTTCAAATCAGTACTTCCCCAGGAAAATTGACATCAATGAACACATATTTTATCTCTTACTTTAAAAAAATATTTCCTTTCTAAGAACCGAAAATGATTCTATTCCATCATCTTATTTTCTTATTTATGTAATGAAGGAGGGTAAGCTCATTCACAGAGGAAGCTAAATCGATCAACAGACCTCCAAACCCATGTTCCCACCCAAAGTGGCTGGCCCACTTTGCCCTTCCAGACTTCTCCTGAGCAGGTGAAATCTAGAACTCCTTCTCTGCAGCGTCCATGCCTTTATGTATAAATTAATTGCTGATAGTTTTACTAATTACTTAAAAAAAACATTGTTTTTATCAATAAGACAGGCTAATCAAGAGGGAGGCATGGTACCTCTCCAGAGAGGAAAAACACAGGAAATAGGAGACATTTGTTTGTTTATTCATCCATCTGCCTACTTGGAACTTTAGAAGTGGCAGACATGTGCATGGAGCTGTTGGCTCTGCCTCTTTTTCAGTCTCACTTTCTTCCTTCCCACAAACTCCAGGTTTCTCAACCAGGCTCTGGTCACTACGCTTATGCACTAATTAAACCTTTGCCCAGCCTACTAAGTTGCAGAGTCTCCTTTGCTGATTTATAGTCAACTAGGGTTGATTTTGCCCTTATATGAAACCTCAACACTATTTTTCCAGTCCCAGATAGTGAACCTAAGCCCTTGTATGCTCTAGACATGAGTTCTACCACTCAGCTGTATTATCATCCTGCCAATAGTTTTTATTTTGAAGGAAGGGCCTCACTATGCTGCTTGACTGGATTCATGATACTCCTGCATCAACCTGCCAAGAAATGGTGATTGCTGGGCTGAATCATCAGGTCTGGGGCAAAACCTTCTTACCTGCAACACTTAGGTTGGCTATTGGAATGGAGAATGCTGAGTTTAATATGAATGTGTTCCAATCAGATTCAGTCAGGACTCCGGACCCCAAATTATGAAGCAAATTAGCAGAAAAGAATGAACATAGCAAGCTTACTGCAAAGAGTCTGACAGAATTCCACACAGAGCAGCTGGTTTGGGTCCATGTTTGAAGAGGAGGTCCACATGTTCCTACCAACACAAAAGAATGCCCTTTGTGAAGAAGCCAAAGGAAAGGCTTCAGGACTCTGTCAGACAGAAAACAGAATTACACTGAGCCCTGGGGTCTGCGTCTTTCATTTCCTCTTGGCAGAGAGGGCTATGGCAATCAGAAAAAAAAAAGAAGTCTCCCAGCCTGAGTCAGCTTTGAAAAAGGAAAAGTTTAGAACACTGACCATAAAGATCTGGGACACAACATGGGGCCTACAGGATGGCTCAGCAGGTAAAAGAGCTTGCTGCCAAGACTGATGAACTGGGTTCAGTTCTTGGAACCCACACGGTAGAAGGTGAGACCTGAAGTTGTCTTCTGACATCCACATGTTCCACATGTGGTATATGGGCTCCACCCTCCATATACATCAATAAACATATTCTTCCAGTTTTTGTTCATTCATTTATTCATTTATTTATTCTCTTTACATCCTGATCACAGCCCACTTTTTCCTCTCCCCCAGTCCTACCTTCACATCTGTTCCCTCCATCCCCCCTCCTTTTCTCCTCAGAGAAGGGGAGGACCCCCATGAGAATCAACTTGCCCTGGCACATCAAGTTGCAACAGGACTAAGAGCATCTTCTCCCACTGAGGCCAGACAATGCAGCTCAGCTAGGGGAAAGGGATCCAAAAGCAAGCAACAGAGTTAGAGACAGCTCTTAGGCCCAGATGGGGATATCCCAGCTACATAGACAACATCTTTTCTGTATCAGTATACTTGAGAGTACATTCCAATAGAAACTGTCTAAAGTTGACTGTGTTCAGGAAGAGGAAGCATATCACTGAGATAAGTGAGATGGCCAAAGAAATCCTAATGGTTCTGGGTGCATTATTAGGCAAGGTATGTGCAAGTGTGTGCATAGTAGACACAGGTGGAGGCACTATGTTGCCACATACAAGGAGAGTATGTATGGAACCCAAAGCTGAATGGAAGTTCTAAGGTACAAAGCTGACTCCTTGCTTGCTTGCCTCACAGTGATATCTTCTGACTTTGGATAGAAAAGTTATTGCCTATGTGGCTGGTATAACTCTAGGGAACATGTGTAGGACCCGAGAAACAATATGAAAGTTGTTGCAGGCCCTCAGGAATGAGATATTATATTAGGTGCTGTGGAGAGAAGAGGTGTAAAGTTGTGCGTGAGAGTTTCTACCCTATGATACTCAGTTTTAGTCACTTCTGTATGTGTCCATCGAAGAGTTTCATAATAGCAGCAGCGGCTGTCGCTTCCTGCAGTAATGGACCAGCCACTGCAGAGAGTGTGTTCTTTCCACTGGGCAATCTCATTTGCTCTTCCCAATAAATATGTAAACTGGATTATGTTCCTTCAAAACTCACTGCTGAAACCCTAACCCCAGTGTAATGGTATTTGAAGACATGGCTATTAAAGGGTTAATTATGGTTAAATAGATGGCAGTGGTGTGGCCTTTATCCTCGTAGGATTAGTCCCTTTTAAGAAGAGTAAAGACCAAGGATGCGACCCTGTATGAGGAGACCACTTGAAAAAAAAAAGCCACAACTGCAAATCAAACAGAGACTACCAAAGGAATGAAAATGATGGAAACCTTGATCTTGGATTTGGAGCCAATGACTGTAAGAAAATGAATTTTTGATGGCTAAGACACCCAGTCAGAGGCCTTCTGTGTGGCAGCCCTAGCAGATGCATATAAAGATGTGTGCAGAAGAGGCACAGAGCTGGACTCTGAATTTAGATCCTTCCTTTGCTTCTGTTTATCTTCTTTGGGAGGTTTTAAGATTTTATGAGGTATGGTTTACAAATAATATGTAATGTATTTAAAGTACATGATGTAGTGTTTGTTACATGATCATATTGTACAATGCCTCCAGAAATGTATAAAATATATAATCCACTCCAACACACACACACACACACACACACAGTTACTCATACAGATATAAACCCCCTTTAATAGATCCTGTCTGGGATACAGAATCACAGGTTAAGCCACGAATAAACATGGTGTTTCCACCTCATGCAGACCCTGACATGTACCAGCTGAGACCAAGGATAGTCAAATGACTTACAGAAGTTCCCACAGTTCCTGGGAATATGCTACAGAATTTTTTAGACATACTCTTACCAATTTATTTTTTTGTTAGGCTTTTTGAGAATTTCACACAATGTTTTGATCAAATGCACCTCCAGCTCTTCCAGATCTACCCTATCCTCCCTACCTGCCCAACTTTGTGTCTTTGTTTTTTGTCCATCAAGTCCTATTGGTACTGCCTATACAGTCTTGGAGGTGTAGTCTTCCTCTAAAGGGGGGCTGACTTACAAGGGGCTACTCTCTTAAGCTTACTGTCTATCTCAAATCACTGTCAGATGCCAATATCCCCTTGGGTGGGAGTCAGACTTGACTCACTTTCCCTCTTTGTGCTGGGATTAAGTCTGATTTATACTTGCATGGATTTTGTGCATACTGCTATGAGTTCATATGTGCAGCTCCCCTGTTGTGTTTAGAAGATACTATTTCTTTACAGTCATCCATCACCACTGGATCTTACCCTCTTTTCACCTACTTTTCTAAAATAAACCCTGAGCCTTAACACGAGTGTTGTGATAGATGTCCCACTGAAAGCAGAGAATTCTGAAGTCCTTTACTTTCTGCGTCTTGGCCTGTTGTGAACTATTGTGTTAATCAACATCTACTGCAAACAGAAGCCTCTCTGATGAGAGATAAGAAATGCATTAATATATGGCTATAATAAGTCATTTACAGTCTATTTAATACTATGTCCATGTAGCAAATCTAAGGCCTATCTAGCAACAGGTTTTTAGCCTGGTAGCAATAGTTACAACTCCAGGTTTTATTATGTGAAGCCATATTTAAACAAAATCAGAAAGCGGTTGGCTACCCCCATGATATTTGTGCCACCACTGTACCAGTGGACACATCTTGCTAAGCCATACATTCTTATATTTGACAGGATTCAGCTGGATAAGGTTGATGGTTACTTTTGTCCTCCAGAAATGTACACAGTATTTCCAGCACTATAAGCCACCCCATAGGGATGATGCTTCCAGGTTAGTACCAGCCTGATTTCTCCATGTTCTGTACTAAAGCATTTAGCGACTTCTGTGTCAAGTTCTGGAGAATAACAAGTGGCATTGAAAATAGCCTATAATGTTTGAAAGTCTGTAGGACCTTACTGGGCAACAATTCTGAGAAGAGGTAACCCATTACTGGATCTGGAATTTTTATTCCTTAGCCTGCGGTATCTAGTAGGGGATGGCTGCCCTGTTACAGGCCCTGTTTATCTCTTTTTAGGTATGTACACACACACACACACACACACACACATACACACACACACATGCAGACACATACACACACACATACACACACACATACATACACACACATACACACACACACACACACACACACACTTCTATAGTAATAAGTTTCCACGTTATCGTTTTGAAATGTGTTCTGTATCCCTTCACCATATTCCCTCCTTCAACCTGCCTTCCCACTCCAACCCAGTTTAACCCTTCCTGTTCTATTATTCTCTGAAAGTTTATGTATTTTAGCAGAACAGCATGTCCTATCTTAGACACAGCCAAAGTTCAAGGTGATCTAATGACCAAAAGAACTCCAAGAAAATCACCCTGTTTCTGGACATTATTTTAATCCTCTTTTCATGGTGTAGCTCACATGAGGGTGTGTAGGAGCAGATGCCTTCAGTACCATTCAACCACTGGAAGGGATGGGGGGCACCATGTTCCCAGCAGATTTTCTAAAACAAAATAAATGTGCGCTTCCTTCCGCATTTTGCAATAGAAACGTTTAGTGATACAAAATTTTCCCCATTCATATTCAGCTGCCTGCACTTCATTACTGTCTGCAGATGCTTCCAGTCTCAGATCACACTAAATCTTTGTCACCCATGCCCTCCTGCCATTGAGCCTGAAGGTAATCATGGGGGGAGGGGTGAACATTTTCTTTGAATGGCTGAAAGACTCCCTCACCCCCACACCTAATCAGCCACCAAACTGAAGTCTGCCACTTCTCCCTGTCTGAAGGAGTCTTGCATCTGTTTCTCCCCCTTCCCTCCTACTGTCCCTATTCTTGCTCAGGACTTAGGTACTTCCAGCCTAGGCCATTGCCACAGCAGTAGCTTGGTCTTTCTTCCTTGTATGGATTTTTTTCTGTGCTGCCACAAGGATACCACCATTGCTGTAGTCTCAGTGGTGTGTGTGTGTGTGTTCTCAGGCTGACCTCAAATTCACAACCTTTATTCATCCACTTTACAAGTAAAGTCAGACACTTGGTTTTATCCATCTTCTGCTTAGAAACTCTCATACTGCCCAACAAATGACATTCCTTACTGCCTTTCCATGGATCTCTCTGTCTCTCTCTATTTCTCTGTCTCTGTCTCTGTCTCTCTCTCCTCCCTCCCTCCCTCCCTTCCTCTCTCTCTTTCCCTCCCTCCCTTCTTCCCTCCCTCCTACCCTCCCTCCCTCTCTCACTCTCTCCCCACCCCTGTACACTAGCCCTGTGTTCTCACCATCAAATTACCCAACAAACCCCTCACCATCAAGTTACCCAAGAGACCTTTCACCATTAATTTACCCAACAGACCCAAAAGATGCTGCACATTACTTCTTTCAGCAATTTCACCAATGATTCCCCTGATCTTTAGTGACTTCCTGTCTTTCACTAAAGCCCTACTGACTCTCTAAAGACAAATACTTCACGCATGCTCATTCGTCCTTTGTCTCGATCAGCAAGCAGTTCACAATGTTCTGCAATGTCCTAGAACAGCAGTGAGTGGATGAGGTAGATGTGATCTTCCGGTTATGTCATGTGCTAGCTAGCTCAGGAAGAAAATAAATACATAGTAATACAACTAAAGTAACAACCAGAAATATGATAAGGACCCAGAGCATTTATCAAGAGAAGATAAGGAGAGGGTTATTGGACAACTCTTTTTAGAAGAGAAAGTCAGGAGCAGAGAACTGAAGCATCAGCTTATCCTTGCTTCTTGAGCTAGGGAGACATGGGGTATAGGGGTATCAAGGAAAGTAGATGCAGAATTGAGAAATTAAAGAAGAGAAAGAAGTCACCTGTTAGCATGGCATATACTTGGAAACTGCTCAAGCACTTCTGCAAGCACAAGAAGACAGGTGATATGAAATGGACTGTCTGTCCAGTCACAGATCTGGATAAGCCAATGGATGGCACAGCTAACAAATAGGAGCCAGCTAACTAGTAGAAACTATGGACACTTCATCTGTATTTATTGAGACCTGATGGGAACCCTAAGCCACTCCAAAGCCCAGAGGCATGCTATCTCAACTGTTGTGTTTACACACAATGCACAGTCCCCACCCTACCCTCATACATGCTTATGCACACACACAACAAACAGTATTTGCATGAATGTGAACAGAAAGCAAAGGTAAGTGCTAAGAGCATGTGAGAAGTCACTGTGTAAATTAACTGTTCTTAGCCTCTGACCCTTCCTCACTCCCTGCCCTGGTTCCTAATTGTAGACAACTCCCAGACTTATAGCTACAATGCCACCAAGGCCAGTGTCACTTGAATTAAAAGAAACCTGAAAACCCCTCTGATTCCTTGGGGAAAGCCACTGGCCTTTCCTTCCTTACTCTTCACAAGACCCTGCTCCAGGTCTCTCTTCCTATGGCTACTATAGATCCTACATCTAGGAATAGCAGTAAAACCATGGGACCTGGGTCTGGCCCTGAAAGGACTGCAAGACCCATGTTGGAAAAAAAACCCTGGGCTTCCTTTATTCACTTCTGAAAGGGACAGGGATTAAAGAGGAAAGGAAATCCTTAAATAAGATAGTATAAATCTCCAAGTGAAAAAAACAAACCTGGGAAGGACTTTGGTATGTATGTGTTATGTGTATCTGTATGTGTATCTGTATGTGTATGTATATGTGTATATGATGTATGTGTATCTGTATGTGTATGTATATATGTTTTATATGCTTATATTTATATATGTTTTATATATGTTTATTCATATATATACATATATATATATATATATATATATATGTAATATTTTTCAAAGTTCGGTTGAAACATAATGACAGACTAAGGCACAAGCAAAAGAGGACCATGGAGATCCACAGGGTGGGTGACTATATGAACTTTCTAAATGTGATGCAAAATCACTGGTGGAATTTAAATCAACCATGGTGCCTCTAATCTTAAAGTGGGCTAGCTGCATGTTATCCAGTTCAGACACACGATACATGCAGGTCCTCATCTCCCATCTGGATTCTCAGTATGGAGCTGAGCCATCTGCATCTTTAACATTACAGGTAATGTGGTTGATGGAAGTCATTACCTGTGGCAATGTGTACATGCATAAGGTAAAATACAGAAACGATTCTCCTCACACAAAAGCACACAACACATTTTATAGTTGTTATCATTTCACTCGGGTGAAATTAGGTTGACTTTGACCAAATATGTCTTTATTTAAGCCAACAAGAAGAGCAAACCCAGTGGATTATTTGGTGACTCCCATCAATATTAATACCTGTAATAACTCCTGTTCCTACAAATAACACAGGGACTACTGGAAAAGGCCTCCATATAAAATGAACATGATCCAGTAAAATGGTGACTTTGACATCAGTAGCAGGTTTATTGACAATTCTTGAGTTTGCTAACTAAGTATCTTTGAGTAGGAATTCTGAGGGAAGAGGGCAGGGGTTCTCAACCTATGGATCGAGACCCCTTTGGAGGGTCATAGGACCCTTTCACGGGATTGCTTAAGACCATCAGAAAGTGCTGGTATTTACATTATGATTCATCACAGTAGCAAAATTACAGTTAAGAAGTAGCAATGAAAATAATTTTATGATTGAGGGTCATCTATTAAAGAGTCACAGCATTAGGAAGGTCGAGAACAACTGGGCAAGGAAAATGAATCAGTTACTAAAACTTGATCACACAGCATAAGGACAAGTTTGGATTCATAACACCCACAGGCTTCGTACTAGTGTTACAATGTGTGTCTTTGATTCAAGGGTAGCGTAAGCAGAGACTAATTTATTCCTGGAGCTCACTGTCCAGCCAGTCTAACTAATTGATGAGTTTTAGGTCAGTGATAAAATCTGTCTCAAAACCTGTGGTTGAATGATTGAAGCAAATAGATGATTGTTGACTTCTAGTCTCCAAGTGCATGCACACATGTGTACATACTCAAACACACACACATACACACACACACACACACACACATGCACATGCACATGCACACACATACACAGAGCTCTGGATCTCCGTGTGTAACTAGCCTGGGCCTCCCTGTCTTCATTTACACAACACAAGTGCTGCCCACAATGGGCACGGGTCTAATGAATGAACCACTGTTCTTCCTGGTAATCACACAGGTCTAGAAGAGGCTGTGTGACCAGCTGCAGCACTGCCTCTGCTCTTCGAAGCCTATGAAATCCATGTTTGCTGTGCTAGTCATAATCATGTATACCATACTGTCTAATGTCAAAATCTGAAAGATTAAAATCCCCAAAGTTCAGTAGCCCTAAATATCATACACTTAAAAAGCACCCTCTATGATTAAAACTCTGAATGTTGAAAATCCCCAAAACAAAAGCAAAATTTAAGATGTAAAAGGAATAAAATGGCTGAATTGTGAGAAAGAGATGGGTGTGTTTTATATTGTATACAAGATAGTCACAAGGTTATTCAATTGTGTGATTACTCAATTGCTTCTACACCAATGGTTCTCAACCTCCCTAATGCTGCAGCCTCTTAATTCAGTTCCTCATGTTGTGGTGACCCCCAACCATAAAATTATTTTTGTAACTGTAATTTTGCTACTGTTTGAGTCACAATGTAAATACCAGTGTTTTCCGATGGTCTTAGGCAACCCTTATAAAAGGGTCACTCACTCCCCCCAAAGGAGTCACAGTTCGAGAACCACTGCTCTATATCTTCCCAGATACTCATGTTTACTCCAAACATTCCCTTTATGAAAACATTAAAAACAAACCCATGCCAGGTGTAGTGGCAAACCCTTTTAATCCCAGCACTCATGAGGCAGGAGCAGGTGTAACTCTGTGAGTCAGAGGGCTAGCCTGGTTTACATAGTGAGTTTCAGAAGAGACAGAGCTACATAGTGAAAACATGTCTGGGGAAAAAAAAGCCAAAGAAGAAGAAGGAGGAGGAGGAGGAGGAGGAGACGGAGAAGAGGAGGAAGATGAAGAAGGAGGAGGAGGAAGAGGAGGAAGAAGAGGAAAGGAAGGGAGGGAGGAAGAAAGGAAGGAAGGAAGGAAGGAAGGAAGGAAGGAAGGAAGGAAGGAAGGAGAAAGAAAATAGACCCATAAACTCAAGATTGTTTCTGAATCAAAGACAGAGGAGAGTTCTCCTACGTTCAAATCAGTCAATAACAACCTATGCTTGATTAGTGACTTCACTGTCAAAAAATACAGACTTTGTACATTTACCACTAAATTACCCAGAAAAAACAAGTAGTGCACATTTCACTTAGGCTAACATATGGCATTCTCAAAACTTTCTCCGTTGATTTTATTAAGTACACACAGTCCATGCCCCTGTTGGATGAGAAACCTCAAGAAGGTATCCACCTCTTATTGTATTAATAGCTGGAGAAAGACAAGCACTTGGTAAATGATTTTTTGAAGTTTGGAGTGACGTTGCAGAAGAAAACAGATTCCAACTGAATCCCCAAATCACGCTGACAGGTTTGGGACCAAGGCTTTCAAGGGTGACATTTCTAGGTGCTATCAACGAAGCCTTTTTCCCCACTCAGCCCAATGCATCTGGTAAAAAGTCAAGCAAGCGCGTGGATTGTGGCACAATAGAGCAACGACAAAAATGTTAGTTGGAAAATATATCTTCCAGCTGATGACGTTCCAGAAACTTCTGTGGAATTAAAGCAGCATTTGTCTGAAGAAGAGAGCAAAAGTACTGACTAGTTGCAAAGTAATTACATGCACAGTAGGATTGAGGAGAGACTTACACAAGGGTGCTACCATCCAATCACCAGCATTGTTTCTGGAAAATCTGGGGCCCGTATATGAGTGCATGCAGAATGATTTCCACATACCCAAAATAACATCAAAGCACGGTACAGACTATGGAGATGTTGAATAGGAAATGCTCACAGTATATCAAGTTGCAGAATTTCAAAACAGCCTCACCATGAAATGAAGAAGAGAATCTGAAGACACTCTCCAAGAAAAACCATGCTCTAAAAGACAAGGAATAGCTAGTTTAAAAAGGCAAGGCTTCAAGACGGGCATAGCCCTCATCCAGCTTTTCTTCTCTATCTCCCTATAAATGCTTGCAAACAATCCATAAAATATCCTTTTCCATCAATTGATGGTAAACTTCATCAACTGGACCTAGGATCACCTGACAGAGGAACAAGACATACTTCTGGATCTGTCTGTCTCAGAGAGGATTAGCTGAGGGAGGAATATGGGTGACACTGTCCCCATGGCCTGGGGCCCTGGGAAGAATAAAGGGGGGAGAAGAGAGGTCCCAGAGTGCCAGCATCCCCTTGTGCTTCCTGGCTCATCATGATGGAATCTGAGCTGCCCACCATGTCTTCCCAGCCATGGTGGAGTAAACCTTCTTTAACGGTGGACAAAATAAATCTTTCTCATTACATAATCTCTGTTCAATATTTTTATTACCATAATGAGAAAGTCTGGGGGGTTTCCTCACTAGTTAGAATTGTCAGCATCATTTTTTTCCAGTCACCTAGCCGTGAATTTCATCTTTGCTTCTTTCCCAGTACTGGATGTATAGATTGTATAAAGTATCTCAGGGATTTCTAATTAGCTCTTTTTGCTTTCTTGAAAATTTGATGCTGCAAAAGTACATTCTCGCAAGGTTAATTTTGGAAGCATTGTGTATATTCATAAACATATTGAGATTTTCTCAATAAGTGAAGAGATAGCCTTTTTATGTATTCAAGAAAAAGTTTCTGAAGATCTTAGCTCTTTGAACAACTGCATATGGGGTGGTGATTCAAATGGATTTTGACTCATCTAAAATATCTTCAGTCATGGTATTTCAGATAACTACGGATATAAACTACGTGCACACAGTTACCTGCCACTGTGGTATCCACTTACAGATTTTACTTTTGACCCACTTGTTTATTTGAAAAACTCATCCAGTTAATGTATAACTGGTAAAGATATACCAGTTAAAAGCTGGTGTATCTAACTGTACATCTGGACAACTGTCAATTATATTCTTGAATTTTATGCTTGTAAGAATATCTGTCATTATTGCATATTTTATTGTGACATGGTCTCTGAAATATTCAATTATGTTTTTGTTCCTCAATCCTCTTTTAAACATGCAAGTAGACAACTATAAGAATCTTCCTTTCAAGATTTCTGTGTGTGTGTGTGTGTGTGTACATGTACCACAGCACACATGTGGCAGTCAGAAGGCAACTTTCAGGAGTCAGTTCTGTCCTTCTACTGTGGGTCCTGGAGATTGAATTCATATCATCAAGCTTATATGGCAAGCACTTTTACTTATTGTGTCCCCCTCTGTCACTGAGGTGGACCAGTTAGTGGAACAGAATCCACAGGCAGGCAACAAATTCAGGGACAGCCCCGGTCTAGTTGTTGGAGAACCCAAATCCCACATGAAGACCAAGCTGCACATCTGCTACATATGTTCAGGGGGCCTAGGTCCAGTCTCTGAGAGGGAGGCCACAAGGGTCCAGGTTAGTTGACTCTGTTGGCCTTCCTCTGGACTCCCTATCCTCTTCAGGTCCCTCAATCCTTCCCCTGACTTTTTCACAAGACTCAACAAGTTCCATCTAATGCTTGGCTGAGCATAGGTCTATGCATCTGTTTCAGTAAGCTGTTGGGTAGAGCCTCTCAGAAAACAGGTATTCTAGGATCCTGTCTGCAAGCATAACAGAATACCATTAATAGTGTCAGGAATTGGTTCTCATGCATGGGATGGGACTCAATTTGGGTCAATCATTGGTTTCCCATTCCCTACATCTTTGCTCTATCTTTGACCCTGCATATCTTGTAGGCAGGACACAATTTAGGTCAAAGGTTTGGTGGGTGGATTGGTGTCCTCATCCTTACACTGGGTGTGCTGCCTGTCCATTTTAGGATCCATATCCCCCACTACTAGGAGTCTCAGATAGAGTCGCCTGGACAGCACTTTGGGGCCTTTCCTTCCCCACAACCCTGGTCCCAGGTCTCTGCATGTCCTAGAGACGTTCCTCCATCTCCTTGACCACTGATTTCTGCTCTCCCTCTGCTGCTCTCCCTACAGCTGATCTGCCCTCTGATCTTCTCCCCTCTCCACTCCCACCAAGTTTAGTCCCTCCATCCACCTCCATTATCTATTTTATTTTCCCTTCAAAATATAATTCAATCAGCTTCCCTTGGGCCCTCCTTGTTATTGGGTTCTTTGGGTCTGAAGATTGAAGATTGTAGCATAGTAATTCTGTATTTTATGACTAATATTCACTTATAAGTGAGTACATGTTATGTATGTCCTTCTGGTTCTGGGATACGTCATTTGGGATGTTATTTTCTAGGTTTTTCTGTTTGTTTTAGTTTTTCTAAAAAATTTTTCTAGTTTTCTTAAAGAACAATATTCAGGAGATTTTGAGATTTTTTTTCAGACTTTAGGAAATCTGATCTTTTAGGATTTCAACATTTGTGATTATGATATTTCAGAATTGTGGCTCTTAAAACTGTAGCCTAAATCTCTCTGCCATGGGGTCTTCTGATGTCTCTAAGCCTTCTCACTCCTAAAGACCTGTCTGTAAAATGAATGATGAAGATGCCTGTAAGACAGGCACCTCAGAAGACAGCAGAAAACCAAGCTTCCCACGGTACAGGTTTTCTGCCCAGGTCATGACACAAATTAATTTAATATTGTTTAAAAGTCAGAATAATTTTACACTTGGTATAAGAATACCTCAAAGCCCAAGTAACTTTGCGTGCCATGCAGTCTCAGTGACAGCAGAAACCAACCATGTCTTATTCCTGTCGTGACAGCACCACGTGAGTGATGGATGTCCCTAGGCAACAAATTTTCATGGGGCAGAGGATACTCCAGATTATTCTCTTTGCACCATAGTTCCTACTGCTTTATACTAGAATGATTTATCTGATGAATAAATTATTTATCTGATCAATAAAAAGGAGGAGGAATCGAATTGGTTTTACCCCATTCACCCTCCCTTGCCTTCAGACAGACTCCTCTGCTTATTCACACAGTGAATTTTCTGAGCTCTGTCCCAGTTATATTAACAATTATAAAAACAATCAGCTTACACAGAGTTCTTGTAATATGACAGGCACTGACTGACAAGTCTGTTTATGTCACATTAAAGTTATTTAATTCTCACAGTAACATACTACATAGTTAAATATATAATTATCAATAATATTATGGTTTACCAGTGATGAAACAGTGATTCAAAGAAATCAATAACTTGTCCAAGGTCATAAGTGGCACAGTTAAGATTCAGACCAAGGAGATCTACTTCCAATGGCCTGGCTTCAAATCACCTTACTGTGTTGTCTCTTGCAATTTTGCAAGTGGGAGATGAAGATTCCAGGGATAACATCAAGTAGGAGGATATTTCAGAGATCCACGCTGGGTCTGTGCTAAACCATATTCTACTCAGCTATGAATTGCTGGAAACTTCAGGTCATGATCTTCTACTGCCCTCTGAAGCCTGGAAGAAGGATAAAGGGCACAGGGTAATGCATCACTTATGTATGCCATGGCTATCTGGTAGACCTACATGGACAGAGGATCAGCTACCTAACATAAACTCAGCAATGATTCTAATTCACTCATATTCAATACCAGAGGCAGCACCGTACAGAAAGAACAAGGCGGGTAGGTGGGAAAACCAGAGGTAGGAAAGCCATGCAATGTTCCTTAGAATTAAAATTTTAGCAGCAACAATACCTATTTACATACTACCAGACATTAAGATAAATTTGCCCTGTCATCTCATTTAATCCACACTGCACCCCAAAAACAAAGCACTATTGTTATCAAATAAATGAAGAAACTAAGTAATGTACCCACAGGTGTGTGTGTGTGTGTGTGTGTGTGTGTGTGTGTGTGTTTGTGATGCTGAACTTGGAAGCCATCCAGGCTAGCCCCTAACTGTCAAGGTTGATCCCGTGCTCTTAACTATTCATCCCACCAGAAGAAAAAAAGACAGAGGGGAAAAGCAAAATGAAGAAAGGAAGCAGGCAAAAGCTTTAGAGTAAGGTGGGAACCTAAATGCTAGCTCTGGCCTTATTACTAATAAGGAACATGTTTCATCTAATTTCTGAATCTCCACTTGCTCTTGTATAGAACAGGATATGTTCTCTAACAGGATGATGTTGAGAATTAAATACCAGAATATATGCCAAGTTCCCAAGAAATTTGGGAAATCATTCAGTGCCATGCCCTTTAGCACTAAACCTAGCTAGGCAAAGTTGTCCAAAGCCTCATTTGTACTTTCCAACAAGCCCCTGACTTGTAAAGCTGAATGTGACATGGAAAGAGAATTGCAACCTAAGACTAGACCCACAGTGAGAGAAGGATGTCTCTTGGGCTACAGAAGACAGAGGAGAGCATGGTTTCTGAACCTGGGAGGGTTATGGATCGTGTAGATTTAAGGAAAACCTGACACAAGTTAGGGCCAAAGAATAATAGCCCCCAACTTAAAAGCCTTTTACTGTGACCATTGCCAAATTTAGTTCCAATATTTAGAGTTTGCCTTCTTCGTGTGACAGTATGGGAAGTTAAAAATATCTGTTCCGATAAAGATTCACTGAAGGACGTCCTAAACAAATAGCCAGAGGGCTGACCCCAGCTATAGGCTGCCTGTGAATTGCATCCTAAACTGTTATTGTTTTCTCATAATGAAACAGGGAACCCAAGGAGCTGTTTCATATTCCAAATACCAAAAGATGATAATCCATCAAAAGCGTATGTTTGTTCTGGAACCAAGATGCTGCTGCAGAAGGGTACAGAATTAATCGCCTGAAGCGATAAATCACCTATTTATCTCTTGATGAATTTACAATGACAACATGCAATTGTCTCCACCCCCATGACCTATACACACACACACACACACACAAAACACCCTACACACATGCTTCTATCTACACACCTACATACACCTACCAACAAGTATACTCACATACCTACACATTTACATACCTTTCAACACACATACCTACCTATATGCACACATACCTACCTACACATTTACACACCTCCCAACACACATACACACAAATACCTACCTATACGCACACACACCTACCTACACACATACATATACACCTACCTACACACACCTCATACACATACTTGTTTATACATTCCTGCCTACACATACACACGTACCTATTACACACGTACCTGCCTAAATGCACACACCTACTTACCTATACACACACACAAACACATAAATGCACAAATACACCTCAGGACTGTGAACCAGGGAGTTGATCTTGTCAGTGACAACATCATTATGGCGATAACAATAGTGTTGCCTACTTATTATACTCTACACCAAGTGCTAACAGGTGTGAGCATGCTCACGGGGTCATATTGCCCTCATTCTTGGTCAGGTTTGAGTAGAAAGCTCAGAGGAACAATTTGTTCAAGATGCAGAAGTATTAAGCAATGGCAAGCCCAAAGCCCAAGGCCATGGGAGAGCAGTCCATGAGAGCTCGCTGCTATGAACTAGAGCTATTCTTTGTTTGAACCACAAAGATCAGGACAGTCTCCATTGCAGGGCTCTGGGAAGTCAGGATACAACAGCTCAGAGCTGTGGGTGAGCCCATGCCTGGGGTTCTTGGATAAGAGAGCAGAAAGTAGGATCTTGTTGAGTCTGTACTTGGAAGGTGAACTGTGATAAACTCACTAATTGCAACAAGCAAATGGTGAATGGAAAGGTGGAAGAAGAGAACACAGAAAGAGAAAAGAGAGAAGAGGAAGCAAATAGAAAAGTTTTTAGACAGTAGTAAATCAGGGCGCAAGTGCTGAATGCATGTACAAATGCCACACAGCAGCATATTCCCCATCCAGGCCCCCCCTATATCATTTCATGCAGAAGCCGATGTACGTGGGATAAGGGCCCCCAAATAAATATGAGACTTTTATACTCCAGATTTCTGACCTAAGCTTGAAGATGAGAATGTTTAGGGGTAAAACATAGATAACTCATTTGTTCAACAAATATGTCAACTCTCAGGTTAGGGAGTGAGCTAGGAGCTGGCATCGCCCAGATGGTGTGTGAGATGACAAACAGACCAAATGTAAAACAAACTGTCATCCATATCAAGGAATGATCTAAAGAAAGAAGGGATGAGGGATTCT
Organism: Grammomys surdaster; assembly: GCF_004785775.1. Lineage (NCBI taxonomy): Eukaryota > Metazoa > Chordata > Mammalia > Rodentia > Muridae > Grammomys > Grammomys surdaster. The sequence continues at coordinate 274,399 of NW_021605372.1, read as the reverse complement.
TGTGGGGAAGCTGGGAACAGTTCTTAACTAACAGAAAGGTCACAGACATCGCCATGAGTGACAAGAAGAAAGCTGTGAATACTTTTAGGGGGAAAATGTAAAGAAAATCTTTCAAGCAGAGGGTTAAAGCAAGTGCAAAGGCCCTGTGGTACAAACATGTCTCACACAAGGACTGCCAGGGCTGGCATAGCTAGGATACTACACGCAAGAAATAGATAAGGCCAGAGGCATGGAGGGATGGGGAGGCCTGAGGCCACTGTGAGATCTTTGGCTTTATTCTGAGTGAGATGGATCACCACTGAAGACTGACATCTGCTTAGTTAGGTTTAAAATAAAATTTAAATGGTACAAAAGAGAACAGGCAGTCAAAAGGTGATCATAGGGAACCAAGGGACTATGCTAGGAGGGGTGGGGAGTTTGGACCAGGGCATTGGCAAAGGAGGGTAACATGAGTGGAAAGGATTCACCTCCCAGAAAGCCTTTGAGTCTAAGCCCATGGAACTGAGTTACATTTGATTTTTCACTCTTGTTTGCTTTATGGTATGTGGGTTAGGATGCTATGGGTGACTACGTATAAGAAAAAGAAACCTTCTTCATACTTAAACTAATTGTAGTCTATCCACTCCCTCAATGTGACTGTATCATTCACATAGGAGGTAATTTCACTTTCCTGTTCCCTCCAGGAGGAGACACCACAGTTATCGGCAGAAACAAAGGTTCCAAGAGAAAGTGAGCTTGTCCAAGACTGTACAGCTGGACTGGACAAGAACACAAGCTCTCTTTAGTGATGTTTGCCAGAACTTTCTGCCTTGGTGGGTTTGGCTTTATCAAAGTTCATTCCAACAAATGATTAGTATATGTCTCTAAGATAAAACAACAGGCACCATGCTTATCTCTGAGATGCAGCAGTGACGTCACTATATTGGCATGAAGGGTCTCAGTCACCGTGTAGTTGGGGACAAGTTCAGCCACAACATTGTCTTTGTAGAGTAATGAAACCTTTGTGCTCTGGGGAGGAAGAGGAGCATATGCTTTGATCTCTACCGCTCTCCCTTCCTCGTGGTTCTCCCTCACAAGCCAGCCTGCCCTTCTCCCAGAGAAGGTTTTTTACGGTTTTTACAAATATTGTTTATTTTAATGAAGCTGGTACAGACAATGTCCCTTGAAAACCCATGTCCCAGGCCGAAAAGTACAAACAGAATCATAAGGAGCAGTGTCTGTTGTGTACACTTCTGTATGAGTAATTTTATTAACTGCTGATGAAAATTAGAACTTTCTGGGATCTTCTGACAATACCGTCTTGCTCAAGACACTTTCTTTCTCTCCAGTGAAGCCACCTTTGGAGTTAGCTGTTACTCTCACTCTATCTGTCATCTTGACTACAAACATGATGTTCTTCTTTTGGTCTAGACCCTCAGATTTTATGAGGAAAGGTCATTTTCCACAGTTCAGTTCTCTGAAAAATTTCCATCTCCCACTCAAAATCACAGTCCAGGAGTGAAGCAACCACATGCTGGAACTTCAGGGCCAATCGAAAGGTCATAGGAAAGCTCCATTTGTTGATCTTTTTATCATCACAAACCTGAAAATGCACAGTCCTGAAAAGGGTGGCCTCTCTGTGCACACATGAAATTTCTTAAAAGAAGAAGGGCAATATTAAAGGAGCTGAGGTCTGATCACCAAAAATCAGCACAACAAAAACAACCAATAATGAATATTGAACACTAGAATTCAGATTACCAGATATTCTAAGAGATGGAGTGCCAGTATTCAATTTTCATTTTGAACACCACATTACAAAAGAACTATTTTTAAAAATAAAAAAGGATTGAGGGAAAAGGAAAAAATAAAAAATAAAAAGAATTATCTAAACCATCGAGTGACCCCCTGTTTGTTCCTGATAAACTTCAATCACATCTTCTTCCTCCATTCCCAGTTCTTTCGGAGTATGATTATCAGCAATTCTCTGACCTTCAAAGAGAAACTTGAGTGAATTCATTGGAACTCCCTGTCTTTGACAGTATGATTCTTTGAGTTTCTTGAGATGCGTTGTCATTTCCACTTTGAAATGTATCTCACTGCTATCCTGTCCAATAACTTTGAGTTTAATGTATTCAACTTCCTTCTTGTCACCTAAGTCATCAGTTGAAGGTTTTGCCTCCTGGTCAGACATGGTGACGGTGGATTCACCCAGGGGTCTCCACACCACAGCGGCCTCTGGCAGGCAGAACCGCACTCTCCAGGTGGGCTCCAGACCTGCTGAGCTCGAACCAACACACTGACCTGGCGCACACACAAAAAATAGTCAGTGTAGCTAAGACCCTCAGCTGGGTGTGGCAGCATTTGCCACCAGCAGCGAAATCATAAAGAAATCTCTAATATGTGCCATGGGAGGGATTATCATATGAGTTCTTACTTTTTATGAAATAGGGAAAGCAGAGCTTTCTAGTTGAGTGCATTTTATAGTTTTTCCTCCATTTGTTTTAAAGTTGAACATCTGATCTGGCAGGGACTTCACACATTTGCTTTTTAATAAAAGTCTTTGTGCTCCTCCCTGAGCCTCCCACTATAGAAGGGACCAGAGGGCTTGGAGCACCACCTTGCTGTCATCACTCTCAACATATCCTAGCCCTTAGGGTAAACTTGCTGAAATGCCTTCAAATTTTGTATGTGCATACAAACCCCAGAAGCTTGTCCTTCTACCGTTATTAAATCACTTCCTGTACTCCCCTACAGTCTCTATTCCTTTCTGAAGTCACTGAGTCTTTTCATGGAGCTTGTCTCTCTCCCCGATATAGACTACTACTGCCACCTGGAAGCCAAGAAGAGTATGTATCCCAGAGAATCAGAGAACCAGAAACTTGGCCCATTGAGTTTTAAATCTAACACCACTTTTGTTATTGCCCTGGGGCTCTCAGCTCTGAGTCCAGGGTGGTGAGAGACTCAGGCAGAAGCAATCATGTAGAACAGGGCAGGGAGTTCTTAGTGGGTGCAGCATCACATACCAATTCTGATTTGCCAGGTGTCTTAGTTACTTTTCTATTCCTGAGAAGAGATGCTATGACCGAGGCAACATTACGAGTATTTAATTGGGGCTTGCTTACAGTTTTAGAGGGTGAGTCCATGACCATCCTGGGAAGAAGTTTTGCAGCAGACAAGTACACATGCACTGGAGCAATAGATGAGAGCTTTCATCTTATCTGCAAGTTGGAGACAGACAGCAAGAGATTGGTCCTGGCATGAACTATTGAAACCATGAAGCCCACCCGGAGTGACACATGTCCTCCACAAGGCCACACCTCCTAATCCGTCTCCAAACAATTTCACCAACTCATGACCAAGCATTCAAATATATGAGCCTATGGGGGCATTCCTTTTCAAACGATCACACAAGGCTAAGGATAAATCTAAGATTCTGCTTTTTTAGCAAGCCCTCAGTGATGCCCTGCTACTGATCCATGGACAGTATTTTGAGTGGCATGATTTTAAAGGAGAACCCATGGGTTATAAGCCTTGATGTTATTAACCCTCTCCAAGAGGGAAGGATCAATGTTTCTGGGACATGGTTTGCAGAATTTAATGCTCTCATGATGCTCGTAAAAAAACAGAATGTGCTATGGTCAAGGTTGAATGGGCTTGGAAAATATGGAACACTGTATATGTACACCACACTTGCAAGCAAAGGCATAGCCAAGTCCTATTCCATTATTGTGCCCCACTGTGCCCCATTGTGCCCCAATAGGATGCCCTCTTAGAGTCAGGGAACAGTTAGCCTGGAAATAACCTACATAACCCTTCCAAAGTGCAGAACTGTTTAAAGCATCACTCCAGGGTTCTTAAGGTTATCTGTCAAAAGGAAGCAGTGAATCAATCAGTTTCAGAGCTCTTGGGCTACGGCTGTTTAATACACAGTACTGGGGATAGTTTACCCATTTGCCTTCCAGGAGAAAAGGAAGACTCTCAACTTTCCCATAATCTTTGTTCCTTTGCACAGAGATCACTTTCAATGACTCACATACCGGCATCCCATCAACACCTGTCTTCAGCAAACATTTGAAGAGGATCCATGGGATAGACAAAGGCCCAACAACAAGACTAGCATCTCAGCATGTCTGTCTGTACAGAGGCTGCACACCAAACCTATGAGAAGATATTAATTCCTGTTGCTGATATGGTTTGGACATAATTCAGCCACTGAAGCACCAGTATTATGTCATCCTTGTTACAGTAACTCTGCCTATTCAAGAAGGGACCTACTACCACTTGGACATGAGTCCATCCTCTCAGATATACCTTCTCCTCCTCCATCTTTTTCAGGAAGGCAAGAAAGGAGGTGCCAGGATGGTCCTCTAATGGATGACCACACAGCAAGGTCTCAGTAGTAGAAAAGGGTCCCCAAGGGAACACTTCCAGTACCAGAGTGCTGACACCACAGAAATGTACTGAGGTGAAGAATCAAGTCCTTCAGGATCTCGTCCATGTAAAGGAGTCCAAGGAAGGAAATCTAAAAAGCTATGAACTTAGCAAACAAACTGGGATACCTGGTGGACCCAGGGAAGTTACGGAAATCCTTTTTTTCTACTAGAGGTAATTTCTATTCTAACCCTATCCTTAAAGGGTTTCCACAACAAAACTAGAGAAAAGCATCAAAACCCAACTGCAGTTCTCCTATCTTACTAAATTCACACTGTCAAAAATCACAGCTTCCATGAGAAACAGTCACAGAAACCTACATGGACTTTGGCTGCAAGGATTCCCAGGAGCTCAGGAGCAAACAGACCAAGAAACAGAGGGACTTGGAGGCTGAAGACATGTCTTGATTGATAAAGTGCTTATTGCACAGAACTGAAGACCTAAGTTCTGTCTCCAATACCCAGGCAAAAACTAGGTGCATTGTTGTGCACCTGTCACCCCAGTACCAGGGAGGTAGAGATAGGAGTATCCTCAGGGCTCACTTGCCAGTTACATTAGCTGACTCATTGAGCCCCAAGCTCAGTGAGAGGTACTATTCCAAAAACTAAGGTGAGAGAAGACTGAGAAAAAACCCAAGATTGATCTCTGGCCTCCATGGTTATGTACACACACTCTGAAACATGCATACACATACATACACAAAGGAACTGATGAATTAACCAGGTATTTCATTTGTATAGTCCATTGTTATGGGAAATATCATAAACTCAGCCTCAGTCTCAGCCTCAGCATCAGGAACCCTCAAACTCTGGGACAACTGAAAGGAATAGAGACCTGTCCTTGACCTCTGAAATAGTTTATTTCTTAAATGATTTTGTAATGTTCATAAAAAAATACATTCGTGAGACTGATTGTCTCATTAACCCTTTAAGTCATTAATTGTAGGCCAATAGTGCTACAAACAAATAAAGGATATGAAACACCTTAACACCTCCCTTAACAAAGGATGACCTGACAACACAGACTGGGCAGAGTTGAGGTCCCAAGAGATAAACAGCAAACAAAACTGGAGGCTGATGACACTTCCTGGGGACATGAAAGGAAGGTTGGAGGAACGAGGGCATAAAGTACTTCAAAGGACTTTTAAGTTACTGCTTCTTAACTTCAACTATGTCCAAGTCAAACCAGCTGACAAAGAAGCTGGAGTACATTGTGTTCTTCAAGAATTTCCACATTCTTAGTATTGTATACTGAAGGCAGAGACATCAGGTAACGTGATAATCACATAGCCATTAATGCAGACTGATCATATGAACACAAAATTCCCTTTTCTGGTACAACTGCACAAACTGTCTTCTTGTCCAGCCCTACTCCGTGGATCCCCAGGTCAAGGGGATAGGATTGGGTTGAAAGAAAGAAAGAGACGGCCATATAGAAAGAAGTAGGGAAAAGTCATTATTTTAATTAACCTTTTTCTACAGCTGCCCCAGCCTCCCCACTTTCTACTCCTACATCAGCCCTTGTAATCATCATCAAAAATAGAGCCCCACATGAACATTATCTCCCTTCTGAAGTTGATTTTTGACATCTAGCTAAGACAACAGGCTAGAGGAAGCCAATGCTAGAGCACAGGTCACCCATCTTGCCCACATAGTTCATTTCCATGTCTCCTAACTTTCTAGCAATCGGAAAGTCACTTCTACTGACTCAGCTCCTTATTTAAAATAGCAATGTCTTTAGGGATGTTAATTCTACCAGTTAGTCACACCTGAGTATGAATTACTGCTTCTCACCTGATCCTACTGCATAATTGGAGGTTTTCAGAGGGAGGGGCATGCAGAGCTTTTAGAACAAAGGCACTTGGAAGAGCACCTTGGTGACCTATATAATTACAGCATTCTTTAGAAACCCAAACTGCTTCTCATGCTATATTAAGCCTACCAACCTAGAGTAAAACATGTCTGTTCTAACTAGTTTTTAAAATCTAGAAGACATCTTATAAAAATAAAACTGACAAATATGAAACATTAAATTCTTAAATAAAAATAACTTCTGCATGGCAAAGAAGCCACAGTATTGTCAGGAGACAGATATTAATCAGGGGAAAAAAAACTCCTACTCTTATCATAAAAAGCCTATATTCCTAATATACAATGAACTATCAGAATCTGCAGGAAAAAATAATAACAGAATGGATAAGAATAAAGTCCATTTAAAAATGGAAAAAGGATGTTAGAGTTTGCTGAAATAGAAATGCTGTGCTTCTTAAGCCTGTGAGAAGATGCTCTATTCCCACTGTAATGAGAGAAATTCAAATTAAAATAGACTCGATACTATTTTTCTCTCATCAGATTGGCACAACTCCAACCATTTGATTCTCTATTTTGTGGATGAAGCTATGAGGAACCAGTTACTCTCATATATTCCTGGTGACAACAGGAACCCATGAAACCCTAGCGGAGGACAATTTGATAGCAAAATCTATCAAAATCAAAATGAATAAGCTCTATGAATCTGCAGTTCTATTTCTGGGAGTTTGTCCTAAAAATACACTCATATGTTTGCAAAATACCATATGTACAAAGTTATTAATTGAAGCAACAGTTCAGTACTAGACTGAAAAGCGATTGGAAACAGTCCAACTCACCAGAGATAAGGATTGGCTGGAGAAACTGTTGAACATCACACAGTTTTGTAAAGATGCTCCCTATCAACAAATATGAAAGTACTGCTAAGATAGATTATAAGAAGTAGCAGAAAACTAGGCATGCTGTGATTATTTCAATTATAAAGCAAAACAAAACAGCAGAGCAAATAAATCTTTATTGGTATCTATTGGCATGCAAAAACTCCTGAAGCTTTTCTAAAAAAACTAGTGACAGAGATGCTTGGGGTTGAGCTATTATTGGATGGATGAAGGCAGGATCTTGAATCATTTGAGTACAGTATTCTTCCTTTACTAATAATTTACCTTTCTAATGTTTCAGTTACCCCTGGGTCAGACATGGTCCTAAAGCATGAAATAGAGAATACTAAGTACTGTTTAAAATGTCATGCCACACCATCATCCCATAGAGGATGTGAACTATGCCTTTGTCTAGCATATTCACTCTATATATACTACACATCTGTTGGACACATAGGAGCTGTTTCAGTTAACAAATCAAGGGTCAATGTAGCACAATGTTTGTGTACAAGTCATCCTTAGTTAATAAGTAATGATTCTGGTAATTTTATCACAGTACTTTGTTATAATTGTTCCATTTTGGTTTTATTGTTAATCTCTAATTATGCATAATTTATTGCTTAAACTTTAACAGGAGTGTGCATTTAAAGGAGAAAACCTGGTATCTGTGGGCTCTGATACTATATGCTGTTTGGGCTTCTACTGGGGTCCTTAAACATACCCAACAAACTACTTTATAACACCCATTCAAAAATGAATTTACACAGTAGAGCAAGAAAATAAGATGCTGACCCTAACTCAAAGAGCTCACACAGTGCTTAGAAGTTTCCAAATACATCCACACAAAGAAAGTCACGATGTACCTTAAGAACCCATGTTACAACCAAAAAGTGAATCGTCTAGCTAAGCTGCAGGCCTCAGGCCAGTTTTTCTCTCTTGACTGAAGTCACCAGGAATATCATACCTCTATACTAAGAAAGCTAGCTCAGGAGCAAGGACCAGCTATACCTCTTCCCAGCTGGAGCTCTGCCATCTTTGAAACACAGAGAGGATATCTCTGTGGCCACCAGGGATATGCCCCAGCTGGCAGGTAAGGCATTCTCCCCATCCAGAGTCAAGCCCTTCCTCTGCTTCTTTCTCACACATAAGTGTTTGCATCAGAGTGAGGGGCAAATCTTGTTCTAATTTCCAGAACTTTCCTTATCTGGTTGCCTCAGTTTAGGCTTCCCTAACAAATTCTCGGAGACAGATCATATAAGCAGTTTGAAGCACAATCTTAATAAACACAGTAATGGTATGGAGAAGATACAGGGAAGGAAGAAATTCTGAAAAAGCATGTCAGTGATCACGTCACCACTATAGGAAAACTGGGGTTCCTCACCACCAAGGAGCCTCCTGAGAGGCAGTGAGAACACACAGCAGGATTGGTTCCCTATTGGAGAGAGCTGGGACACTGGTCTACCAATTCTCATCCCTCACTGGCAACTCAAACGTGATATTTTACTGACTTCCATCTTGTGAAGGTTGGCAATGGACTTCGTGGGTCTAAGAATGTCTGTGGGTAGAGCACACAAGAACATTAAGTCCAGGAAGTAAAGTGACCTTGGGGTAGGCTGAATAGACTTGATATAAACCTTGGCCACACCATCTGTCTTTTAAAAACAAAAACAAAAAACATAGACAAGGTAGCTTACCACAACCAAAATGTATTCTTTACAGTTTAAAGGGTAGAAAGTCAAAATCATGGTGTGGGACTTATTCCATATCTGCTGAATTTCCCACAGTTGCTTCCCTGATGTGTCTTCTTAGGGCAGAGAAAATGACCACCTCACTCATGTCTCTCCTTACAAGGGCACTAACCCTACAATCCCTGGGCAATGTTTCCCAAAGGCTTCTTCTCCATATATACCACACTGAGAGTTAGGATCTCAATATAGAAACCTAGGGGTACACATTCAGTCCATACCCTACTCAGAGCCTAAAAGACTGAATTGCAGGAGAAAGGACATAGATATGCTAATAAGTTCTTGTGCCCTATTGTACAGTAGGGTAACTATGGTTAATAAACATCTCAGGTACCTACAAGAGCGTATTTTAAATGTTCTTACCCCCAAATAATATTTGAAGTAATAAATATGCTAATTAGCCTTATTTAACTATTTCACTATATATGCATGTATTCGAATAATACATTATAATATAAAAATATATATAATTTCATCAATTAAGAACAAACTAAAAAAACAGTACCTAAGAAGAAAAATACTATTGAAAGATCTTTGCTTTCATCCCAGATAGAACAACAGTGATCAGATTTACTCTCCTGCTTGAAGTAAGCAACAGAAATGAAAAGAGAGAGAAAATGATTTTCAGGAAACAAAGCCAGTAAGTGGTGGAACAAAAGCAGTTCGTGAAGAAAGCCCTAAAATTGCCTCAGCTTGCTGACTTGAGAAGTATCCCTGCCTCAGTGGAAGGCTTTTATTTGGTTGGTTTAGGGATTTGGGGTGCTGGGGACTGAATCCAGGGCATGCTAAGCGCATGTCCCAACATTGACCTATAATCCTAGGCTCCAAAGAAATAGATTTCAGAGCAAATACTATTATCAGGCATAAAGATCATTTCACAAAGGTATCAATTTGTCAAGATGATGTAATCCCAAATATCTAACATCTAGTATTCAAGTAAAAACTGATAGAATCGTAAGGAGAATAGACAGACAAATGCACACATGCTCATGTGTTTCCATCCCTCTCTCTCAGTAAGCAATAACACAAGCAGATAGCTATCAGGAGGAATATAGATGACTTTAGTGACATCACTGCCTCATTTGACCTAGTTGACATTTGGAGAACAGGGTACCCAACAGCAGATAGAATACATGCACCTCTTTGAGTACACACAGAATATTAACCAAGATAGAAAATATTCTGCATTGAAAAAAAAACCAATTTTCAGTAAACTTAAAAGTATTTAAGTCACGCAAAGGATTTTCTCTGTTCATGTGGAATTATATCTGAAATCAGTGTTATAAAGATTTCTGGGAAGTATTCAAATATTTGAAAACTAAATAATACATTAAGACATCTACAAGTCAACAAAGCAATCAAAAGAAAATGCAGAAAGTATCTGTAATTGTGTGTAAATGACAATAGGATGTCTTAAAATTTATTGCATCTGACAAAAGTAGTACTTAGAGGAAAAAACATACAGTACTAAGCACCAATCACTTATATCAAGAAAGAAAGAGGAACTTAAACCAATGACCTTGACTTCTGCCACAATAAACTAGGAAAAAAAAATGGAAGGAGAGAGGGGAGACAGATCCATGAAAACAATAGCTACTTCTTTAAAACAATGACTTTTTTAATGATAAAATTTCCATGTCTCTATAGGCAGACGGATCATGAAAGAAGAGAGATATGAACCACTTTCCAGTGGAAGAGCACACCTCCAAAAATGAATGAGAAGCATACACTGGACTTAATATATTAAAATAAAGGGGCATAAAGTTGTGTAGGCAGAGGAAGGTGGGTGGATCTGGTCAGAGATGAGGAGGAAAGGATTATATCAAAACACACTGTACAGAATTCCCAAAAGCTAATAAAAATGAGAAAAGGGAATAAGAGACATAGAGACATTTCAAAGGTTCTAATCATATCAAAATTGTAATAAGGTAATATGGATAACTTTGTGCTAATAAATCCAACGACTTTGACAAAATGGCTGCAGTTTCTCAAAGACACAAATGGCTAAAACTCACTTGAAAACAAATGTGTAATCCAAGTATTTCTTTATAAAGGAATATTTAGATACATATGATCACACACACACACACATTGCAGGCATGGTAGATTATACCTACAATTCCAGTACATACAAGAATTGCCGTGAGTTGGAGGTAAGCTGGGGGGGGGGAGGTGTTGGGGGGAGAAAATCTTTGGTCCTACATGGCTTCATTGGTGATTTGTACCAAATCCTCAGGCAAAGAATTCTACTAATTATATAAAAACTAAAATTAAAAAATTAAAAAGGAAAGGAGAGTAAATCAAATTTAAAGGAAGCATGAAAATGAAGTAATAGAGATGAGAACAAAACCTATGATAATAGAGGTTTCAAAAAAAGAAAGAAAAATTCATAAAAGCCATAGCTAGTTTTTAAAAACAGTTCTTTAAATTTCCCACAAAATTAAAATGGAATGAAAATTTAACATCTCCTTCCGGGAAGCCGGTATTTTCCAAGCATAATACAGTGATAAACAAATACAACCTAAGACAAGAAGTCTATAGCTAGCAGTCCTCATGAATGTGAGTGCAAAATGTCCTAAAATGTTTTAGTAATTTAACTCCATAATATGGCTTTAAAAGAATCATGTATCATGACTGAAATTTGTCATAGAATTCAGGATTGGTTTGATATCCAGTCACTACGATTCATTACATTAACAAACTAAAAGAAGAGACTAACCAACAATATCAATAAAGGCCTAAGCATTTGGAAAAAAAAACTTGGCTTCTAAAAATGAAATTCTCAGCAAGTCAGGAACAGAATTTTATCAACCTCACAAATGTTGTTCACGAAGAACTCACAGTTAATATTGCTTTCCTCTAAACATCTGACAGTAATCCTACCCACTGTAGTTGGACAAGAAAAGCAAACAAAATGAACTAAATTCTGTTTTATTAAGTTTTGTTACCACACAGTAATGATTTCATTATGACACTTTCATACATTCATTGTACTTTGCTCTCAGTCATTCCCATCACCCTCCTTCATCCCTACTCCACCTCCCCTCACTCATCCCTCCCTACAAAATCCTCTTTCTGCTTTCAGGTTTCTACATATACACATCATGTATAGTTTAAACTAGATTTCACATGTGCAAGAAAACCTAAGATATGGTTCCTATATTAAAGGAAGAGGTAAAATTATCTTTACATGAAGATCACATCCTTCTGCTGCTGTTGTTGTTGTTTTATTGTGGCTGTTAGTTTTGCATTTATTATTGGGTTATCAAGGTTTTGTTTGATTGTTTTTTATTTCTTTATATGAATATTTTTGTGGGACATATTTTAATAAAACTTCCCCTCCCTCAACTCCTCCCAGATCCTCTCCATCTCCCTGCCTACTCAATGTCTATCTACCTACCTCTATTTATCTATTTATCTCTCTAACAAACAAAAAATGAAAATTAAAACAAGTGGATAAACGAAAACTCAATAAATGGGATCAACAGGTTGTATTTATATGTACATATGTATATATAACAATAATAATTAAAGAATCATGAATCTGAGAGGGAGTGGAAGGTACAGAAAGACTTGGAGCAGGAGAGGAAGAGATGCAGGTGATTTAAATGTAGCATGTAAAAAATACTAACAAAATAAAATAAAAAAGAACCTGTCCCTCCTAAACCACACCCGAGAGATTTTGTACACTGCCAGTATCTGCCGTACTTTTGTTCTATAATGAAAAGGAAGAGATAGATTCTATACCTTTTTGTTTCCCCAAATTTGTATGAGTCAGGGAAAATATTTAATATGTTTCTTGTGTTCATAAAGGGATTAGAGTAGAAGGTGTACGACTTTTTTGTCAACCATTTCTCCATGACTTAGAATTTAATTCAAAGATTTTGAATCCTTATAGAGGTCATGGTTAAATATTTGAATATCGTTTTTTAAAAATCTTGTCTATGTTCTCCTAGATGATCACCAAAGCAAATTGGGTCATTGGCCATTAAAAATAAACTGAATTAGAATAAAATGAAAGGAGTATAGATAATTCTGTAGACATGTTTCTCAACCTCTAGTGTATCAGTTATTTTCTTTCCAGAGAAGCTTAACTGAGAAGTCCCACCCAACATATGAGCCAGATGCCCCAACTGAATAAAAGTGGGGGAGAAGCAGGAAACCTGGTGAACATTAATGTTCATCTCTCTGGTTCCTGACTGTGGATGCCGTGTGAGCCAGTTCACACTCCTGTTGCTATACCTTCTCTACCAGCATAGACAATTCCCTCAAACTGTAATCTGAAGTAAATACTTTCTTCTATAAGTTGATTGTGTAAAGAACTTAATCACAGCATCAAGAGAAGCAGGTAACACAGTAGGACTGGTTTCCTCCAAAAGGAGTTAACACAGTAGGACCGGTTACCTCCAAGTCACTCTCCTTGGTTTACAGCATACTGCCTTTTCCTGTCAACACATGGTCTTTTCTGGGAATGTGTCTGTGTCCAAATGTCCACTCCTTGTAAGAAGACAAGTCATATTGGCACAGATCCCATTCAAACAACCTAACTTTGACTTCCTAGCCCCCTTAAAGACTATATTTCCAAACATAATTATATGTGGAGGTATTGGGGGTTAAAATTTCAAAATGTGAATTTGGGGTGGACAAGTCTGCCTTTAACAGCCCCTCATCCTCCCTCATCCTTCCCCAGCCCTCTCCCCATGTCTGCAGCAGCTAGGAGACCCAGAGTCCTTGTCTGTTCCCGTCACCATCACAGATCAGGTCAGACAGAAGTAGGCTATTCTTACACATACCATCTTCCACTTGGTTCAAAGCCCACAGCCATTTCTCCCTCAGGGTCTTATCATCAGATTTCCACCTCCCCCACCCCAAGAGGGACCCCCAAGCTCCAAGATCCCCCTTTCTCCCTCCCTTCATACCCCAGTGATGCATATCTCCTTCCCTCACCTCCCCCACCCTGCTCAAACCATCTCAGGATTACCACATTTAGGAAACCAAAATGACCTACTTAGGCTGTGACCCACTTACAACAGAAATTTCAGTTACACTGTCCAGAAGGGGAAAACCAGATGACCGCAGATGCAATTGGTGATAGGCCAAAGAAGATAATGAAAGAAGCCTTCGGTGGCTCACCTACCAAGGATGCTATTGCAAAGCATCCTGAAGGGTGACTCCTAAAGAAATATGAGCAATTCCCAGGGAGCCCCAGCCCCACAACCCTGCTGTGGCATCAGAACACTGTGTGAGATTTGCCAGCCTTGCATATGGTCAGAAAAGGAGTGAAATAGGTTTCATTCACCTTCCTTTGTTTGGAGGTAGGATGAACATCTCCAGCCATCTGGAGCAAATAATCTCCCAAGAAACATGACAGCTCATTACTCAGACATGGAAACTGAGGCATCCAAAAGAATCTTTGTACACCAGCCTCCCTAAATTTTTCAGACCAAGGAAGGGTAGGATTTGTCTGGAGGCTTCAGAAGCCAACTCTTCTGTGGTAAATGTCAAGTTGGGTAAATGCCTGACTCTGAAAACTGGCTTTCCTTTTTGAAGGGAATGGTCCATTTCCCAAGGATACTTGTGTCCCTAGCACCTGAGGTAACCCTGAGCCAGTTACACTCTCCATTGGGAGTTTAAGTCTTAGGAAGATAAAAGAAAATGTCTGGGTGTCTTTAGGATCCTCTAAGACTTCTGATAATAGGACAGACATGGACTCATCCAGAGCTTGTCTCTTCTGATAACTGCAACAACCATGCTCTAAGCCTTCCTAGTATTTACCCAGTTGGCTTGTATTTAGCCAGTGTAATCGACTCACTGCCATCCAAAGAGTAATGAATGATGCAATTTTGTTATATTCATACCACAAAATTTGACATGTGGTAGATAGTCAACAGCTTTCTTTTAAATGGAAAAGGATAAACATCTAATATGGGCCCCACCCTGTTGCATGTGACTTTTGCTACCCCTCCTATGCTCCGGGAATAGACCAGCCCCAGTCTGAGACTATTGGATCCATAGATGAAAGACACAGACACACACAGTTACTCCATTTTAACTTGCCTTATTGGCTCAACTGTTGTAATGCCTTACAACTATTGTAAGTGGCAGAGCTAAAATAGCAATGGCTCTAGAACTAAAAACAAACAAACAAAAAAACAAAATAAAAAAAATTGTGCTTTCTCAGGACAGCAGTTCCTGCACCTTGTTTGGGCAGTATAGTAGAGCTAGCCCTGGTGGAGGGGGTGTGCATGTGAGCCAGTGCTACCACTTAACTACCTTAAGGTGGAGAGGGAGCAGGAGCAATGCCCACCCCATCCCAAGCCCTTGGCACCTTGAGAGAGCAGGCCCTGAAGTCATGAGAGCAGGAGAACAAGCCCAGGCCCCTCCCAGCTGCAGCACTTGGGAGAGTAGTGCTCGGACCTTGACTGGGTTACAGTGTTGAGCTGGCTTTGGAGATGTGGGTGTGAGTAAGCCATCTCTGAAGACATTAGAGCAGAAGACATGACCCTGCCTCCTGCAGATGGTGGCATTGGGTGGCCTAGCAGGAACAGTGCTGGAGAGTTTTCCCTGGTAGTACAGATAAGAGAGAGCTGGCAGGCTGGCCAGCTCAGCTACCACCCAGGTCCAGATCCAGAACACTGAGTTAGGCCCAGCCCCAAATTTACATCATCTGTGAATTGTTGGTTAGTGTGAAAGGGCCAGTCTTGTAGGATGTCATAACACTGGGTAACATTGGTGTAGCAGAGAGGAGTCTAGGTAAGGATCCAATATTGACTGTGTCACAAAAGCCAGAAACCTTGAGCCAGACCAATGACTCATTGCAATGAACATTTGCAAGTGAAGATGTATGGACAGAGGGGTATGCTGTGGGACACACTGTGACATACAACATATCTATGAGATGCTTCCTATGCTTTGGTGTGTGTGTGTGTCTGTGTGTGTCTGTGTATGTCTGTGTGTGTTTTACTGGCGGGGGGAGGTTGCAAGGGCAGATTTGAGGGGACAGGGAGAGGAGTGGGATTGAGATACATGATGTGAAACTCACAAAGAATCAATAAAAACAGAACAAACAACAACAACAAAACACACCTGTGCTTTTAGTACCAGTCAAGGCTGAAACAGGTATCCTGGATACAGATGAGGATGTCTGAGATCTGGCCTACTAGGAGAAAACCCAGGTCTCCTAAAACAGTGGCTCTTTCAGCGTTGCACCTGACTACGTAAGCCACAAAACATACTCTGGCAGAGAGAAGAGAACATTCTAAAGATCAGGATGTCTCCTTACTCCTAGGACACAACTCTCAACACACTCTCTTACCCTTGACTCTATCTTCCTAACTCCTCTTATCTTCAAAGGGAGCAAAATATATTAACCACATCAGTATCCTTTCCCCTCCTTCACGCAACCTCCCCACCTCTATCTTTGGTTTGCCACCATCTACACTGACCACTGAAAGCATGGGGTTTGGAAGCTGGACACCCTTGTCTTAATGAATGTCTGAATCCCAATTCCTCCATGCATGTTTTACTCCTCAGAGGAGGAAATGAGCCTTTATGGGTGTTAGTACATTTATGAGTTTAAATAAAAACAACATTTCTATTGACTGTAGTTATTATGTTCCATTTTGTGAAATGGAACCACTGCAAATAAAAATAGACTGGCTGGAGATGGTGTACATCAGTTCCAGTAATGACATCGTCAGTAGTGTTGTGTGTATGTTTCAGCTCATGTTCCTCGGGCTTGGTGAAAAGGAAATGGACTGCTTCATGGAGCGTTTTCTAAGTGCTCCAGGTAGATGTGAATGTTTATTAGTGTCATGAAATGCATCTGGCAGGGAAAGCCTGGACTTCACAAATACCATAGTGCTATTGCTCTCATACCAGACAGAAAGGACACCCCAACCCATGTGGTGCATGTGCAGAATCAGCCATGCATGACACCTAGGCCAGGAATTAATGGTTATGACACGGGCCCCTGACTTACAATAGTTCAAGTGGTTTTACAATGAAGTAAAATATGTATTCAGTAGAAACCAGATTTAGAGTTTTTAATTTTGCTCTCTTTTTATGTCAGCAATCTGTGATAATATTCTCTTTTTTATGAGTGTGTCTAAGTGTTTATATATGGGTAGCTATGCGATGCATGTGTACCTATATACATGTGTGCACACATGGGGACCTGAGATGTCAGGCATCTTTCTCTCAATTGTTTTCCACTTCATTTACTGAGACAGGGTCTCTTAATGACTCAGCTAGTGTAAGTGGTCTACCCTATATATATCCCCTATATCCTGCTACCACACCTACCTAGCTTCCTTGTGGGTCCTAGGGATCTGAACTCTGGTCCTCACACTTCCACAGGTAGCAATTTATCCACTGACCCATCTTCCCAGCACAATGTGTAGTAACACTCTTACAGTAAAGAACAGCAGTAACAAACTGGTGCTTCCAGTCAGCTCTGCAATCCTGACAGGACACAACTGGTACTCGAATGTATACTGGGTGCCTAAGCCATGATGTTTGGTAGTTTACACATGTGCAACATGGTTTGGTGTAGGATATAGTCAGCTTAACACCACTGTGAATCAAAGCAACTATTCTTATTTAGATTTATCATCTGAGTGCAGTGTGGCTAATGGCAGAAAGAATATCTTTCTGTTCTGATCCTCTCTGGTTTCTAGGTTAAGCACAGAATCTCTTTAGCACTGAACTACCTAAATTCAAATCCACCACAGTATTTAGTGAACAAACATTGCAGATCATTGAGTGTTCAGAAGCAAGTATTTGAAGTCTGAAGTTAAAGCATCAAGTCTAGGAATCTCTGGAGTCAGCCATTCCTCTAGAACCTCACATTTTTTAATGTCATCGATGGTATGGAGATAATAGGACCTATTTTGGAGTTGATGTGATAATTAAATTTAAAACAAATCACCTAGCATGTTTAGCTCATAAAAAGAGTCAGTGTGAGCTTCTGCCAGCATCAATGTGTCAGTATACATGCTAGATAACGTCTTATGTGATACTTCTGTTTAGTCTCCTCTTTTTCCACCCACTACTGCAGCAAACAAGTTCATTGTCCCCATCACCAGGTTCATACAGATACAACCTGAGAGCTCAATGACTTCAGATATATATTAGGATTTCTCACCTCCTCCCCAAATATGTTGTTCACAAGAAGAAGGAAGCTGTTGGCTAACATGCATGTATATATTCATTTAAATCATAGTAGTGTTCACACTATGAGAGAATCTTTAACTACTGTGCTACGACAGAACTTCATTCTTCACAAAGATATGATGATGTCCTATCCTAAGACTATTTAGTCCCATTCTTTATTACCATAAACAAATACTACAGATGGTTAGCTGCCAAAGAAAGCAGGTTTTATTTGGGTCCCAATTCTAAGAGCATGATCATGCTGAAAGCTTTCTTATGGCACTGCATGATAGACAGCATCTGGTGGAGAGAGCCTACATAAGAAATAAATACAGGTTGACCTCTTGAAGATGCTTTCTCTGAACATAAACTATGTAATTGCTGGTGCCTGTGGCAGAAGACCAAGCAAAAGCAATAGTTTGGGCTTACCCCAGTATCTATCTTGAGAATACACTTTGATGGGGAAGAAGACATGCATTGGGAGTTTGAGGCATTTGGTCACACCACCTCTACCGTCAGAAAGCACAGATCAATGAATGCTGGCAATCAACTTGATTTCTCATTTTTTATCCAGACCAGGACCCTAGTCCATGGAATTATGCTGACCACATTAAAAGTGGGTCTTTCCTCCCCAATTACTCCACCTAGAGACTCCCTCGGAGAGATGCCCAAAGGTTTGTCTCCTTGAAGATTCTTGTTTCTGTCAAGTTTCCAGTCAATATTAATTATCACAAACCATTAATTTGTTAACTTGTTAATAAATGTGTGGATGGCTATGTTCATGAAGAAAACCACTCATCAGTCTATCACTTTCAATGGTCTCATTTCTCAAATACTATCAACACATAGAGCTTTGGGTATGAAGTTTCTAAGACATGAAATGTGGGGGACACATTTAAACCCTAACACTTTTCAATGTGACTTCATATGGATGTAGAGTCTCTGAAAGTATTTGATCAGAATGATGTGACACCTAGTAAAGTCATTCCTAAAGCCACTTACTTGTGTTCTTCTAAGGAGAGGCATTTGAAGTCACACAGAAGGGAGACTCAACTATGGAAAAACAGAGTGTTGCCTCTATGAGGCAAAGAATGCCAAGGGCTGCCAACAACCACCAGACGCAATAGAGAAGGATCTTTCCTGAGAGTCTTGAGAGGGAATAGGGCTCTTCCAACTACCTGATTTTAGGCTTACAGTCTCCAGCACTGCAAGAGGATAATTTCCATTGCTTGAGCCACTAGACTGTGACACCTGTAGCAGGAACACATGTAGGACAGACGTGTGTGGTCACATGGTTCTCCTATGCATTCCCTGAATAAGGTTACATTTCATACAGATGTCTCATAGGATCTGTTTCCCAATTACCAAAGTTGAGAATCATTGCATTAATTTTTACTCTTCCCTTTCTTGGTTCTCCCCTCCTCTTGCTCTGTGGGAAGAGGCCCTCCGTTTATCCCACTTTTTCTCTGCTGAGACTAAGAAATACAGAATGGAATGCCTCGGTTTCTCTGTGATCCGACAAGCCCATATTTTCCCCAGCAGCCTGACCCAAACCTCAGGTCTTAAATACTCCCAGGCATTGATGTAGGTGTTTCAGTTGTTGCCCAAAACAGGACTGGAAATTAACCCTAGCAAGCTCAGAGCCAAATTCCTCAAACTGTCATGCAGTTTCTACTACTTTCATTAAAGCCATACATAAGTAGAACAGCCCTTGTTTCCTCATGAAAACCTGTAAGAAAATCCCTGCAAATGCTTTGAACTGACCTCTTGGCTTTCTTACGTCCCTTTCTGTAGAATGCCAGTTAGTCCCATCCCAAGAAATGCCCTTCAGAACATTTGCTTGCTACCACTTTGAGGATGACTCTAGCCATAAGGTCTAGCAGACCAGATACCAGATACCGAACACCTACTGAGTAAATGAACAAATAAATAAAAATATCAAAGAAGATTCATTGCTGCCCTCAAGAAGTTTTCAATTGAACAGTCAAAATGAAATAAGCGTAATATCAGGAAATAAATAATAGGCACATTTGGAGAATAAAAAACTTAAAATTCCCAGGATATTTACTGGTTCAGTATGCATAAGGATGACTAGCCAGTCAGGCAGGTTTCAGTGGCTGTGATCCCTGCCTTTCTCTGCTCACATATCAGGTTAGGGTTCTCAATAGCAAACCACAGAATCCATTCTGGTAGTTTAAGAAATGAAGGTATTCTAATTAAAGATACCAGGGAATTTGTAGACTTCCTTAGGAGATGCAGTCTTAGAACAATATGGAATCACACTATGAGGAATGCATGTCCAGGGGGAAATAATAACAACCATAAGTCAATTTCTTACGGCTAAGTAAACTGGTTTCCCTCTGTGATCTGAAATCTAAGAAATACCCCAAACAGCTTTGGCCTTGGGGAGAAGTACATAATCCATACATCACACCATTATTGAGCCAAGTACCAGAACTGAGCCAACCAAGCCTCTCTTACCCCCTTGGTCTTATGTTACAAATCCTAAGCCCTTTGGAGAAAACCTGAGTAGTACCTCTCTTCAAGACTTTCAGACAATCTTGGTCCATTTTATAGTGCTATAACTGAATTTCAAGGGACAGAATAATTTCTAAATAAAAGAAATTTACTCTTCATAGTTCTTGAGGCTAAAGGAGTCCAAGTCCAAATCTGATGAAGGCCATTTTGCTGTATCATCCAACTGTTAGGCCAGAAAGGCCAAAAGAGAAAAAGACCAAACCCACAACCTCGATTGTTTTATAATCATCATGAGTTTATTCATGACAGTGGAGCCTTTATGACATAAAGACCTCCTATCAGGTCTTAGGTGTTTTCTTACAGGTTTTCATGAGGAAACAAGGGCTGTTCTACTTATGTATGGCTTTAGTGAAAGTAGTAGAAACTGCATGACAGTTGAGGAATTTGGCTCAGGGCTTGCTGGGGTTAATTTCAGTCACATTGGAATATAAATCTCTAGTATAAGCTTCCTGGGAACCAACATTATTAAAGGGCCCAGGCTGACTATTCTAGCCCAGGGTTACTGATGCTCAAAGTCTGGTTGGTGGGAAAATGGTGTCAGAATTACCCAGAGCTTGTTAGAATTACAGTATCTAGGGCTCCATCCAAAGCAGTTGAGTCAAAATCCAAAGCCAGACACAACCCCTGGGTTAGTCATATTAAAGTTGGAGGATTCCTGATGTGGTACACTCTCCTCCATTGCAAAGGTGCTCAAGTCTGGCAAGTCATTAGAATGCCCTAGAGAGTGTTGTAAAAATAGATCCCCAGTTGTCACTCCTTATAAAAACATCTAACAGGCCTGAAGTATTAGGGTAGGGCCCAGACATCTTTATTTGCACTTTTAAAGTTTGTTGGCAACTTTTTTGTTTAGCCAGGGTTGGAAGCTACCACCCCACCATGTGAAGTTCTGATCTTTCAGTAACTTTCCTTACCATTTGGCATCTCTTCAGTCCTGGGAATCCCGAGAATCTATAGTCCAGAGAGCATGGTGAGAGAAACCTGTGGATCACATAGAGAGGGAAGATCTGAACAGAGCTCCCTAAAGACCTAAGCCCTGATACTTCTAGAATCAGGCCTCACCGTACCCTATGACAAGCACATTGGAATCCACTTGTAACCCACACTGAATACAAATGGTATGAGACTGTATAAAAAATGAACTGACTTAATGATTAACAAGTTGACAGCTACAGGTTCTGGGTATCTCATTAAACACTTATTCATTTTACAGCTTTCATATGATCTGGCCCATGTATTATTTTCTCAAGCATAAATGTTTCTTTGGGCACAAGAGGAGATAATTGATGCATTCTTCTACCAGTCGCTGTGCCTGAAGCACTGACGGATGGGACATCAGCAATGGGTCTGAAGCAGGCTCACAATGCTGGTGAGGTAGTCCCCTTGGTTTCCATCCTCAGAAACACTGGCCTTCAGAGATGTGAATGTTAGTCACATGGCAAGGCTGTGTTGGGAGTAGCAGGGATGGAAAATCAGTTTGGCTAGGAGGTGGAGGGAGGCAGGGCCCTATGTTACATTTTCAGTCCTGGTAATAGGTTAGAAGCATGTCCTGCTGGATACACCCGCTCTAAGGCTCTAAGCAGATGTGTCCAGGAAGCCCTACTACTATGGTGGTAGAAACCCACCCTTCTATAAAAGTAGCAGAGGCACAAGACAAGGAAATATAACATATTCTGATTATAGACTGCTTAGATTATGAACATAGTGCTTACCTCTCGCTGTTCAGGTCTTGCTTTAGACACTTGATGCCCTTAAAACCCAATGGGTTGGTCATATCAGCTGCCTGGAGGCAGGGGAGGCAACAACTACTTTATTACTTACTTTGTGTATTATTGTGGCCAAACACTTGACAAAAAGAATTTTTAAAGGAAGTATTTATGCTGGATCAGTTTGAAAGAATAATCCATCACTACAGAAAAGTCATAGCAGCAAGGGTATGTAAGATGGCTGATCACACTGCATCCGAAGTGGAAAGAAGGGATGAGATAGATGCTGGTACTCAGCTCCTTCTCCCCTTTTTATTCAGTGCCCCACCACCACCACATCCAGGATAACCTACCATCAGGTTAAGTCCTCACTTCTTAGTTAAACCTTTTAAGAAAAACTGTCATAGACACACCCAGGAGATGTTTCCATGGTGATTCTAAACCCAGTTAATTTAATATTTAAAATTAACCAGCACAGGCAGTGTCCCAATGGCTCCAGAATCCTGCACCACATTGTCCTTAAACAGACAGAGCCAGTGGCCCCATGATTGGCTTCTGTAGGACGTCACTTTGACTCCAAGGCTCCAGGGCCTTGCAGGCTGCAGGATTTGGGAGCAGATGTTCCTCCTTGCACATGGCTAGCTAGCCTTGGGTCTCAATGGAGATGGACAAGCATCATTGATCATGATGTCTAGGCAGCTGCAGAGACCATGAATAAGGTACCAGTTCCCACTGCCATCCCATCTCCACTGGCAGAACAGTTGCCACCTCCTGAGGCTAGGGAAAATAAGGACACTGTGTGCCCATGCTCCATCCTCCTTGTCATTGCTACCAAGCTGAACACCTAGGCTGGAGACTCAGAGAGCAATGGAAGTTGCAGCTCCCTGCCCTATACCCAGAGGGGCCCTGGAGTTTCTCTCCCTCTTTACTCATCACAGCCTTTCTATGCTTATTCTGCTGTGACAGAGTCACCCTCTTGTTATAGCATTGTCATTATTGCTCTCTGGATCTATAATTAGTGTCCAGGAAAGACCCAGAGTATATTACAGAAAATTGCATAGAAAATGCCATGTCAGAATGAGCAGAGGTCATCCCCAGATAGAAGGACTACTCCTAATCTTTTCTATTTGTACTTTATTTTCTTTACACAGATTCTACTTTTAGCTATGTAAAGCTAATTGGCATGTTTGCCCTGGGATGTCTTCGTATGTTGAGAGTGGGACTCTCTACCTACATCATTCCTAATGACAAACCTCACGTGTCATCCATTACCTAGAGACAGGGATTTCCTCAGGCTAAGCAAAACCTAATTAGAAGGTACCATAACTGGAAAGACCATGTGGAATGTTAGAGAATCTGAGACCCATAAGGACACACAAGCTGAGGTAGCATTTGGAATCTGTATATGAACTGCATGTACTTATCCTTCCCTCTGGTTTCCCTTAATGCTCTGATTTCATTTGAATTTCTGTATCTTTTGCTTTCACTAAATAACTAGTGAAAGAGTTTTTTGGCTTTAGTCCAATCTTGAAGGAAGGACTAGATCTTCTCTGTGTCCCTGTTTCAATGATCATAGTCATCAGGGCTCAAGGACCCTTCTCTGAAAGACAGTTGACAGGGAGCTTTGAGTGAAACCTATGTCATATGCTCCTTCCCTCACTGCAAGGCTGCATGACCCCTGCTGAGTGATGTCTTTTAGCTACAACAAGAAGTATTAAAGTGGGGTAGTTTTAACAAGATCATAACTTGTGTGTCTGTGTGTGCGTGTGTGCGCACACACACACACACACACACACCCCTCATTCAATATCACTGACTACTGTCTCTCCTGAGGACACTCCATCATCAAAATGAGATCCCCCTTGTTGCAGCGCTCCAGGAGCACTTTCTTTACCCTATTTTTTTACAAGTCACCCTTTTAAGTACCTTAATAACCTTTTGAATAATGAGTCACAATTCACAATCTCTGGACAAACTCAGCCTATCATCTGTTTTGTGAATAAAGTTTTATTGGAAAATAGTCATGTTTTTCTTCTCCTAAGTTGTCTATGGCTCTTTTCATTAAACAATAGAGCTAAGGAATTGTAACAGACTGACTGGTCTACAAAGCGAAAAATATTATCTGGTCCACTTTACAAGTTTGCCCAATCCCACCATGGACCTGTCAAACAGAAATATGAATGATGTCCATACAAGTTGTACAAGAAGCACCCCTGAAAGGAGACTGTAGGCAGGGTTACTCCAGGGGACATTCCTAGTGCATTTGTCTTCATATTCAAATGCTTCACATGATACTAATAAAAAACATATAAAGGAATAAAGAAACACACAATACTTTGTTATTTTCTTATGTCTTCCAGATCTTTGGATTATATCCTAACTTTGTGAGTTTGTTCATTTGATTTTTAAATTGAGCACCTTTTAGAGAGGAGGAAGGGAAGGAGGAAGAGAGCATAAGTCACAAAGAGGCACTCTGTACACACCTGCAGGGCTGCTAAGGCAGAAAACCCCAAGATAGGGAAGGGACTCTTTCCCAGAAGAAGGAGACTAAACAAATTGGTCTGCTCTCATGACCCCTAATCAGAGAGGTTGAAATATTTTGCTTCCATGAAATGCTCTACACAGTTAACTGCTTTCTGCAAATCTTTGCCATTATTGAATACTGTTTTAATATTTTTTGTCAATTAGCTGCTAATTCATTTTAACACCTACTAATCTTCATTTTTAAAGAACGAATTTATGAGCTAACATGGGGAATTTCTGTCATCCCACCTAAAAGACAGAACATTATGATGCCACAGTTCAGGCCTGACAAATTTGGTTATGAATGTCATCCTTGGCTTAATAATAGATCTTGAGTCCGGGGGAGACACAAACACTTGCATCTAAAAGTTGTTATTGACTTTAGGGTAAATTGTGACTTGATATACATTAAAATTATTAAAATGTATGCATTAGATGAAGACCAGATGTTCTAGTTCACTGTCTTCTTTGTATCTCAGCTGCATTGAAACTGTTCCTTCTAGAGACTTTCATCTGGGACAACTTCAGAACAGCTAGTTCACTTGGTCCAGCCTTTTAGACTGTTCCAGTTGGGACTTCAGGGTGGAGAGGTCATATCCCTTCCTTTCACAGAGTCACAGAGATTGCAGATTGTCAGGCTTGGAAGCATAAATGCCTGAGCCAGTTATCCTACTAACCATTCCAAAGTCTCTCTGTTCAGTTTCATGATTTTAATATGTTCATTTTATAAACATATACTCTCATGGTTATTATCAAAATGGGTATAGATTGGAGAGCAGGTTCAAGCCCAATAGACAATGAGATAAGTAGTCATCCCCCCTCTTCAGATCAAGATAGATGGCAGGCCTATGCTACTACAGCAACCTTCCCCCAAAGACCCTCCTATCTTCCTCCAAAGGCCTCCTGCTGGTCACCATGCTCTCTCTAAGACCACATATTCCACCATTCTCGAGAACCAGGACAGGCAGACTTAGAAGTTAACTTCATTGGCCCTTAATTGCAGATATCAGGCAACAATTCAACCAGACACAAATCTGCAAAGAAGGGATCAACTCCTGCCTAGCCAGTGCTGCCAGCTTTTCATTGCAGAAGCCCAAAGTTATTGTCACAAGATAGACAGATCCATGGTGGCAGAGAAATGCTAGTACTGGAAAAGTTTAGCATTGCCCCTGGAGTGGCTGCTATAGAGCCCCTGAGCCTCTCCTCTGGTTACTTTCCAAAGCTCTGATATATCAGAGAAAGAGAGGGAGTGAAAAGTGCCTACTGACTGCTAAAGAACACATCATCAGGCATACTCATCTTTGATGCTCATCTTTATCCCAGATTTAAAAAAAAAAACTATCCATCCAATGTATACAGTAAGTCATAGAGCTTAGGTCTTCCCAACTGCCAGGCCTCTTCAGAGCACTTCCTGTATGGCTGCTATATGCCAAGCCCCAAGAAAGGGCTGTGGAAACACACGAATAAAACAGAGATGCATTGAGAGGGGCCACCCAGAACCCCCTCTGACAGGCGATCTGAATTCTTGCTTAGGCTCTGAGGCTAAGCACTGCAAGGGAATATAAATAAAAGATAAAAAATATCTATCTGGGGTCCCTGAGGGACAAGCCTGACTGCATAGGGGTTGATGTCAAAAGTATCCCCTTTCCAGGAAAAAGACATCGGGACAAGTATGGCCCTCATGCCTCACTGGACAACGACAGGGGGACTGGAGTCACTACAAGGTCCCCTTCAAATACTGGAGGTCAGGCCTCTATCCCCGCCTTCGCAAGTTTAGAATTGCCACAGCCTTTCTATACTTAGAGAAGGTAGGAGATGTCAGGGGCAGCCCTGCTTACACACTGAAGGCCTAAAATCAGCCATAGGCCTAAAATTAGCAATAGACCTGTCATACATGTATACTAACACCAAGTCTTGGGTCTCAGTGGAAAAACATTGAAACAAATGGCTATAAGCTAATATCAACAGGCAGCTTTTGTGGAAATTTACCAGCCTGAGTAGTCATAGACCTTGTAAATAGGTAGTCTTGGCAGACAATACCAACTTAAATAAGGACAAGCGAGTCACAGGCAGAGTCATAGTGACTTGTCCCCTGAACCTTCACCCAGCCAATACCCGGTTCTGAAGATATCTGTATTCCCCCTGAACACCCACACTCCATTGTCATTCCCTTCCCCACATCCTGCCTTTCTGTGTTTATAACCCCTGTGTGAATGAATTACAATTTGAGAAAAAATAAATTATTAAAAAAAAAAAACAGAGATGCATCAATACTCGCTACCTGTACATTTGGAATCACCTGAACAGAATTTTTTTTTTGAGAAGTCCTGGCCAGCATTCCAGAACATTCCATTTATGAAACTCTAAGGAGAGACCCAGTAAGTTTGTGCCTTTTAAAAACTCCCGAGGATTGATACAGACATCTTAGGAGGCAATTTAGTTTCCTTTCTTATTATTTAAATGCATTTTGAAGCAATGGGATTGTATGAATGGCATTTACCTGGTGTAGGGAGATATCCATTGATAACAAAATTAAGCTTCCTAACTTTTAATATTATATATATAGCTACATAAATGTGTGTGTGTGTGTGTGCGTGTGTGTAAGTGTGTAAGAGTGTATGCCACATGCATGCGGGTACCCACAGAGACCAAAAGAGGGATTCAGATCTCCTAGAGCTGGATTACATGCAGTTGTGAACCACCCAACGTGGGTTCTGAGATCCAAATCTGAGTCCCTTAAAAGCACAATAAGTGTTCTTAATCATTGAGCCACCTCTCTAACCCCAGTGTTTCCCTAATTGTCTTAGTTTATTTTTTTGTTGTGATAAAAATCTCATGACCAAAAGCAACTTGGAGAGGAAAGGGTTTATCCAGTCTTACAGCTTGAAGTCCATCATCTAAGGAAGTCAGACAAAAACTGAAGCAGATGCCATGGGGCAACACTGTTAATTGATTTGCTCCTCATGGCTTGCTCAGGTTGCTTTCTTACAGCACCAAAGACCACCACCCGAAGAGTAGCATTGCCCACAGTGAACTATTCCCTCTCACATCAATCATCAGTCAATAAAATGCACCACAGGCTTGCCCACAGGCCAATCTAGTAGGGTATTTTCTCAATTGAGGTTCTCTCATCTTAAATGGCTCTAGCTTGTGTCAGGTTGACCTCAAAGTAGCAAGCATACTAAGTAAAAGACTCTCTCAGTGATTCTGAAAGTACAGTCAGGTTTGGGGACTGGACATTTGCCAGTGATTCCTTTCTCCAGTATTTCTCGGGAACTGATGTCCACTTTGAGAATGGATGGCAAGTGAGCAGGGAGGGCCATGTGTCCTGCTTGTTCACATAAAAATGGTACAGACTTAATATTACACTTCTTCTCCCAGGTACTGCTGTCTTGGCACAGACTATTGCTTACCTCAGAAGACTAAATTCCAAATGGTAAAATATGGACACGAATGAAGCTGTTCTGAGGCAGGAGAATTACTCTGACTTCTTTAAACAACATCACATCTGTAGTGAGGAAGTATCTGTACATAAATGAATTCCATGAGACCTTGTACAGAGCTGGTGAAGGGTTAGAAAGGGGGTGAGGGGCAAAGCCCCATAACTGATCTGTGATATAGTTATGCTTCGGTTTTAACAAATTGGAGGGGGAAAGACTACTGATTTATCAGACATGTAGCAGATGGGCTGCCTGAGTCAGTGGTCAACTCAGAGCTGCCTAACCTACAAAACTGGTTCATTCTCAAGTCAGCAAGGCAAGCCCAGTGCTCCCTACCAGACAGACACCAGAATAGCAGGAACAGGCCCACACCCACACACATGGAGTGCTGAGTTTTTGTGATCAATTTTCTCTGTAACTCAGTCAGTGAGGACCTAGTCTTTTAGTGGGTTGTGGTTGGGGCCCAGAGATGGCTTAGGAAGGAAAAATTACTGTGACAAATGTGAAGACAGGCTAAGAGAGGAGGGGCAGGATGGGATAATCTTTAGTACATCCTTCCCTATGAAGATAACAGTTAGCTTGAATTTCACTTGAAAGACTGATCCTATTGTATATAGAACAGTAGATTCAAGATCATTGGATGAGAACCATTTTAATAGATGTCTTATTTACATTTACATTACTGTGGTAAAACAACATGATCAAAAGCAAGTTGTGGAGGAAAGGGTTTATTCACATATATTTCAGGATTTATTCACTTATACTTCCAGGTAAGAATCCATTGCAGAAGAAGGAGTGAAAAGATGTTAAGAATCAGAAGAACACGGAGTTTGCTGTGAGATTGAGTCTCCCAGGAATGTTAGAAGCCATATCCATAAACTTTCCCCAACATGACTGCGCAAACATGAGATGACAAGGACAATATCATTAGACATGCTAACATGGATGGGGGGGAGCTCAAAAGACCTCAGCCCTACGCAAGTGCTACAGGCAACTAAGGAATGCTGAGAGGGAGAGAAATAGTCTTCCCCAAGGAATACAACAGCAATTGGTTATCTAATGTAAAACAAATAGGATTTCTATCCAATATTGAGTGGTTAGCCAAGCAAGGCATATAAAGGGTTTGGAGAGAAACTTGGAGGAAGGGTTAGGGTTAGGGTTAGAGTTAGGATTATGAAAGGGAAGGGGAAAATGACTTAATTATAATCTCAAAGAATAAAAAAAAAGGTTTATGAGCAATAGGCATTACTGTGGTGTCTCTCTAGATGCATCCTCTGATCAAAGTCCATCCATCCATCTGCTGTTTTTTTTATTTTACTAGCATATATTCATCTTACCTTTCTTCCTTTCTCTCTTTACTCATTTATTCTGCCAAGACCCTCTCTTCTCACTCCTTTTCCCTTCCTTCTGAAGTTACCTGAGACTCTTCCCCATTTTGTTCCATACCTCAGACTCAGAACAAAAGTGAGTCAATAGGGAATGAACCTATCTATTTTCATCGGGATTATTTGTTTTTTTCAGTGAACTGCCTACTTATCCCTCAAATGAAGGGATAAGAAGAAATCTTGGAGACAGGAAACAAGTAGAACTAAGATTAAAAAAAAAAAAACCACCTCATTATGAATTGCCTAAAGTTCTGAAAGATCTCAGAAGACCAAATCAATTTTAAAAATTGATTATATTTCGACTAACTTGTATTAAATAGTCTAAACATGAAATTTTTAAAGTCTATTCATGGTTACATCCAAAACTAAAATACTTAGGATAAATGAACTATAAAATTTAAATACCCTAAAAAGTTATCAAAAACAGTTGAAATCAATTAAAGAAGATCTAAAAACTAAGAAGATATCCCATGTTCATCAATAAAGACACTGAAAATTTAGTAAGGCAGCAAACTCCTTAAATTGATCTACATAATCTACAAACTCAATATATATTCTATCAAAATCCCAGCCTCTTTATTTTAAGTGAAATTGACATACTGATACTAAAATGTGTATAATAAATAAGAGATCTAAAATAGCTAGAATCTTGAATTTTAAATATCAACATTGTATTCCTTCCTATTTCAATCACTTCAAAGCAACAGTAACTAGGACAGTGTGAAGCCAGGTACAATGGTATGTACCTGTAATCTTAAGCTCTCAGGAGGTATAAGTAGAAACGTTAGGAGTTCCAGGCCAATGTTGACTCCATAGTGTGTTCAAGGCCAGTCTTGGTTACATGAGACTCTGTCCCCTAAAAGAATAAAACTTACATAAACAAAAATAAACTTTTCTACTGCTTGGCATATGCATGTACATAGTCAATGCTCTATTGATCCACCCTGGGGGTTCACTTTCCCACAAGTGACTTTTCCAATCTACTTGACCAAGACATTTGATGGAGGAGCTTGGGAGAGGGACTGAAATTCTTATAAGAGGGAAAATATGCAAGGAGATCAATAGATGAAAACATACAAAAAGAAAGATACCCAAGCCCTAACTATCAGTCCCACACCAACAGAAGCCCTTCTTTTCTCTGATTCCTTCACACTTAGGAAAGTCAATTCAATCCATAGTCTGTACTACCCACAATACCCCTAGAAGCTAGTTTAGAAAATCTAAACTAAGGCCAGCAAGATGGTTCAGCAGATAAAAGCATTTATAACCAAGATTGACTGCATGAGTTCAAACACCAAAATTCATGTAGTAAAATCTGACCTTCACCCATGATCCATGGCATACAAGCATCCAGATAGATAGATAGATAGATAGATAGATAGATAGATAGATAGATAGATAGATAGACGGATAGAGGGATAGAGAGATAGAGAGATAGAGAAATAGAGAGAAATAGAGAGAGATAGATATATGGATATATATATATATATATATACACACACACATATACACATATACACATAAACATTCAGGTGCATAATACATATGTGCATATACACACAGGTACATAAGTGAAATTTTTTTCTTAAGTCTAAACTCAGGGATAAATAGTTGCCTCAACAGTTAAGTGTTCTTCCTTCTCTTGCAAAAGCCTTAAGTTCAATTCCCAACATCCAAGTGAGGCTGCTCACAGCTTCGAGGAAGATCTGATGCCTCTGGCCTCCAGGGATGCCTGGTCACTTGGGCACATACCTTCATACAAATGTATTACATAAATTAAAAACTAAGAGAATTGAAGAAATGACTCCATGGTTAAAAACATTGCTGCTTTCTTAGAGGACTCAGGTTTGAATCCTAGCACCCAAATAATAACTCAAAACTATAGCTCTCGTCCTAGGGGAGCCAATGAGCACCATGCATGCACATAGGGCACAGATATACATGTAGTCAAAAAACCCATATACATAAAATAAATAAACTAAAAATATACACTGAAATAATAGGTTCTAAACTCTAGGAATTCAGCCTCCATATTTATGCATCGAAATCAATAAAGCTTACTTCAGTTGCCAGATGTGGTTATATAAATGAGAATGGCCCCCTAATATGAATAAAAATGGTCCCTTTATATGAATGAGAATAGCCCCTTCCTCCCCCCTCCCCCCCCCCCTCCCTCCCTCTCTCCCTTCCTCCCTCTCTTTCTCCTTCCCTCTCTCCCTCTGTCAGCATCTGTGAATACCATGTAAGTTCTCAGCTACTACTCCAGCACAATGACTTGCCTGCTACCATGATCCCACCATGATGATCATGGACTCACCCTCTGGAGCTGTAAATAAACCCTCAATCAACAAATGTGTCTTCCTTTATAAGTTGCTTTGGTCATGGAGGTTCATCAAAGCAATAGTAACCCTAAGCCACCATGAATATAAATGTGACCAACAGTGGTTTAAATAATGGGAAGAGTTCTTACTTCCTAGACCATCTGTAGAGGTATGTGGGTCCAAGGTAAGAACAGCAGCTCCACCAGGTCTGTGATGTGTACCTTCATCAATTCCCTGCCATACTCAACTATATTATATTCTGTTTCACAGTCACAACATGGCTGCCACATCATCACACGACAGAACACAACATTTTTTAAAGAATAAAGAAGAAAAGTCAGCTCTTCCCTTTTATACTTTCACGTCTCAGGCAGGAAGTACCTTTCCCCCAAAGGTCCCAACAGTCTTGTTCTTATGATTTCTTATACAAAACTAACAAAGGCGATTGGCCTACCCTGATCCCACTTTAACCTACATTCACTGGCCTGGCTTACTCAATGACTGACAGGCCTTTGATGCTCATACCACTTCACACGTATACATCATGCATTAACATACATGGTTTTCTTACTATTGTAGCTACTTCTCTCATTACTGTGACAAAACTAACTTAGGGAAGGCTTAGTTTGTCTTATAGGTCAAAGGTACATTATATTATGGCAGGTGTTGTGTTTTTTCTGTTGTGATAAGATACCCCAACAAAAACACCTTGAAGAAAAGGGGGGCTATTCTGTCTCACAGTTCAAGGTTCAAATCCATCATGGCATGGGAGACAAGGTAGCAACTGGTCATGTCACATCCATAATCAAAGAACAGAGGATGACAGATGATGATGCTCAACTCCTTTGTTCCACCTAGATAGTCCAGGATCCCAGCTATGGAACGGTGCCACCCACAGTGGACAGGTCTTCCTGCCTCTGTTAGTGCAATGAAGGCAACCCCTTACAGGCATTCTCAGAAGCCCATCTCCTAGATTATTTTAGATTCAGTCACCTTCACAATTAACATTAACCATCATAGCAGGAAGACCTAGGCAGTAAGAGAGTGGGGTTACAAGGTCTCTACAGTCAGGAAGTAGAAAGTTATGGATTCTAACCTGGTATTCAGCTCACTTCTCCCTTTTATTCAGTCCAGGATCTCAACCTAGGGAATGGTGCTACCCACATTTAGGTGCATCTTATCTTAATTAACTCAATCTAGAAACTTCATCACAGACATGCCCAGAAGTTCATCTTCTAGGGTATGTAGATCCTATCAAATTGATAATCAATATTAACCATTGAACTTACTATGAGCCATAAGCAAAGAAGAAGGAGAAAGAGAAGGAAAAAAGGAAAAGGAGAAAGAGAAAAAGAGAGAGTAAAAGGATGAGGAGGAAGAGGAGAAGGAAGATAAAAGAAGAGGAAGAGGAGGAGGAAGAAAAACAAGAAGGAAGAAGAGAAAGAAGGAGGAAGAGGAAAAGAAGAAGGGGGAGGGGGAGGGGAGGGAAGGGGAGGAGAAGGAAGAGGAG
>NW_021605372.1:212118-240882 GCF_004785775.1 Grammomys surdaster | reverse complement strand
GGAGAAGGAGAAGGAGAAGGAGAAGGAGAAGGAGAAGGAGAAGGAGAAGGAGAAGAAGAAGAAGAAGAAGAAGAAGATAGTTTGAAAGCCTCGTCACCTTCCTTTCCTGAATGGAAAATGTGTGAATGAATGGGCTATGGGAACTTATACCAGCAAGTGTTCAGACCACCCAGGGTGGACACAGATACTAAGAATGCTGGGTCTTGCCCCTTATCTGTAACCTCACATAATTACATACTTCTTTCACAGACCATTATATTCACTGAGGAAAAAAAAATCAATCCTGTTGTTTCTTGTCTGGTTTTAAACATTTTGACCTATCTCAGCAGGGACCAGAACTTAGCAAGCCTCTGTTAAGTGTAGAGGTTCATAGCCTGGCTAGCAGCTAAGGTCAGGCCCTGCCTACAAACTGTAGTCTAGCCAGGCTTCAGGGAAATCTCAACCTAGTACGTAGAGAGCTTTCAAGTAAAGACTGAATCTGTCAGCTTCCACCAGATTCCTGTGGTTTCAGCTGTGGGGAGGAAGTCTCCCTGAACTGTGTTCCAGTGCTTAGATGATGCTTGGCCTTCTTCTCTCAGGGATCCTCTTTGTTACATTGTCTCATCTTGGTACACACACACACACACACACAGGCACGCACACACTCACGCATGCACACGCACACACACACACACACACACACACACACACACACACACACACACAGGCTTCCTTTCTTGACACTTTTGGGTCCTTTCACTTCTAGTTACAGTTTTGTTTTCCATACTATAATGAAATGCCTGAGGCTGGGAACTTTATAAAGAAAGGTTTGTTTAGCTTCATTTCAAAAGACAAAAGTTCAAGACCTAGCAGCCCCATCAATTATTGATTGAGCTTCTGGTAAATGTCTAATGGTGAGTTGGATCACTGTGGGGGAGGGGAGAGAAAGAGTATCATATGGTAAAACAGCTATTCCATAAGAACTCCTTCTAAGAGTTCTGCCTCAAGGAGCTAGTTACTTCCCACTGAGCCTCCTAAAGATTCCACAGCATTGAACTCTAGCATAAGAGCATGGCAGAGGGGGCAACCACAACTGAAGTACAGCACCCTCCAGCCCCTCCAGCCCCTCCAGCCCCTCCAGCCCCTCCAGCCCCTCCAGCAATCTCCCTCCTTTGTTCATCCATGATGTTGAGGCCAGGAGCCCTGAACCAGACAAGGGGAACAACCCCTAAGCCAGCACTTACATCCAAAATTACCTGGACAATTGGCTTGATCCCAATGACTTGGTTTCTTGTCTACAAAATGGAGATGATGAGGCCTCTCTCCCAGGGTTGTTATGAGTGAATGATCATCCATTGACATGCTCCAAGCCCTCACAGATGTCGGTCATTGCTCTGATTTTACATAGTTAGAAACCATATCCAAAATGCACAGAAGTCAAAAAAATAAGTGAGCCTTGGTCATAACACACCATTAGTTTTTGTCCTGGTTATTATTTACTTAAAGATGTTTTTCCTGTCTCCACCATTAAGGATTCATTCATTGACTCACTCATTGGACAGTCATCCCTGTTTCTTCACTCAGGGTAGCCCCAATCTGGAATAGGGAGACTCTGGGTGTAGTTGTTTGAAGGAGAATTGTCCCCATAGGCTCTTATATCTGAATGCTTTGTTCCTAGTTGGTTGGGAGTTTTTAGGAAGAATTAGGAGGTGCGGCTTTATTGGAGTTGGGTCACTGGAGATGCTGGGTCCACCATCATTCCCAATCTTTCTCTCTCCCTCCTTCCCTCCCTCTCTCCTTCTCCCTCTCACTGTGACAATATATGAAACTCCAAACAAGGGATACCCAGCATAGGCTGCCATCCACAAAACTGGTGGTAAGTCCTCCTAGGGGCACACCACACCTGTGGGAGGCACCAAGTGGGATTTCCTTCTCCTCACTCACTTCACAGGACCTCCTATATGCTCCAACTCAGAGAGGGAGCTAAAGGAAACAAAGAGGAACGGGCCTTACAGGTCAAGAACAAGAGTTCTTGGCCTCTTCCCTGCCACTCACAGAGCTTCTGGGGGGCTCTACAACAAGCATCAGAGTTTCCCCTCCCTCTCTCCTGAACACTATGAATATTAAAATAGCTATCAGTAAGAAAATGCTTAAAATCCCCAAAGTGCAGCATCTGTGGATGGAGCGAGTGTTGCCTGTGTCATTTCCAAGGTAGAGCAGATGAGAGGGGGCAGAGGCTGCAGGCTGTGGGCTCCAGCCAGCCTGCAGCTGGGCTGTGCTTGGCCTGTACTCTGTGGGCTGTGCTTGTTGTTTTTAATGTACATTTGCTGCCAGAAATTTTAAACCAGGAAATTTCACATTAAAAAAAAATCTAGATATCTGTACTGAAAATAAGAAGTTCAGCAACAATTAACCTCAGCTGTAAAGCTGCTGCCTTCATGCAGGACTGATGGGTCCAGCCACCAAACAGACAGCATCCTCTCTCTGTCTCTGTCTCCGTCTCTGTCTCTGTCTCTCTTTCTCTCTCTCCCTCATCCCATGTGTGCATATTGTGTGTGTCTGTCTGCTTGTGTGTCTCTCTGTCTTTCTCTGTGTGTATATGTTGTGTATGTGTCTCTGTATGTGTCTGTGTGTGTGTGTGTTATATGTGTGTATGTGTGTCTCTCTCTTTCTCTGTGTGTGACTGTGTTTGTGTGTGTATGTTATGTGTGTGTGTGTGTCTGTCTGTCTTTCTATGTATGTGCCTGTGTTTTCTCTATATGTGTCTGTCTTTCTCTGTGTTTGTATGTTGTGTGTGTGTGGTGTGTCTATGTCTATGTGTGTGTCTATTTTACATTTATTAACAAAGCCCTCTTTTATGTGACAATTATTTATTGGATGACTACTCTAAATCAGACATTCAGCAAACAAGATAAATGAAGCAGATAATAAAAATTAAAAAAAAAAACAACATGATTTTCAAGTGTTGAGCATTACCACGCCAGAAATAAAATGTCGATGGGATTTCAGAGGGGACTGGGGGGTTAGGGCCACTTGAGCTCAGGTGACTCAAAAGGAACTCAGGAAAGTGACTTCACTGGGTTCTTTGGTATTGAAAGTCTGGAATTTAAGCACAATGCCACCAAGTGCCTGGTGGGCACCACTGCAACAGTTTCGTTAGGTACAGAAGATAGAGGAAAGGAATTTGTGGGAGACTGTCTCCCACAAGCAGGTGGGACCCAAGCATCCCCACACCCACCCACCAGTCCCACACTTCAGTGCTGTTTTCAAAGCCATGTAATTATCCCATCTATAAATACAGCCTCTGCCAGAGAGAGGGCAGGCTCAGGCAGGAGGATTTAACCCTTAGATGGGTCTCTCCAGCTCTTTCCATGCCAGTTTCCCCTGCCTCCTCGTTCTTCTTCTTCCTCCCAACTTTCTACCACCTCCACCTACTCCTAACAGCAGCTAAGTCAATTGTACAAACAGCTGCCTCATCAAAACCTGGAAGGGATTCCATGGAAGCAATGGATAAAAATCTATTATTTGATGGCATTTATTTTTCTTTCTTTTTTTCTTTTTTTTTAAATATATTTTTATTTTTTTAAATCAAATCATAATTTTTACTAATTCACACAGGGGTTATAAATACAAAAAGGCAGGGCGTGGGGAAGGGGATGACACCGGAGTGTGGATGTTCAGGGGGAGTACAGATATCTTTCAGAACAGGGTATCTGCTGGGTGAAGGTTCAGGGAACAGGTCACTATGACTCTGTCTATGATTCACTTGTCCTTATCTAAGTTGGTATTTTGATGGCACTTATTCTACAAGTTTTTAGCCCTTGGTGTCAGCACTCCTGCCAACCCAGCAATGGATCACAAGACAGCCTTCAATGCTAAGATCATCAACACAACTGTCTCTAGTCTCATTCTGCTGGATGTTGTCAGCCTGGGATTGTTACATAAGGACAGCCAACATTTGTTTATATAAAAGCCATGCTTAGGTTTCCAGCTTCCAAATAGTGAGCAACCACCTCCCTGGCTCACAGCCTACAAGTCTTCAATTGATTCCCAGAATTCCATAACTACCTCTCATCTCAGATACTTCTGCACCCACTATCTAGAATAGGCCCCTCATCTCCAGTCAAGGAAGCCCTACCTGGCATATCAGTCAATATCAAATTCCCTCATACAGCCTTTATATGTCTTATACCTAGCAGGATTTTTTTTACTATGTACCCACTCCCCAATATATTATCTTGCAAACCAATGTGTCTATTATAACCCTATACCAAACCCTATACCAATACCTATTCTTGGTACCTGGTAACCTCTTGATAAAATGTTGATGGGTTGATGATTGAACGAACAAGTGAAGGAATGAATACTCTGGCATAATGTTTGTTCTACATGGAATCCAAGGTGGGTCTGCCTTGCTAAACACTGGGAAGTACTTTTCCTGGTATCTGGAATATGTTTTGTACTCAATGGATGCCTACGGATTGATTCAAAGGATCAAATGCTTTTGCTTCCAGGGAACTCTTATTTAGGATGAGCCCAGTGAGGGGCTTTTCAGTAACCCTGCAGCACAGTCCAGGAGCTTCTTCTCAGAGAAACAACCACAATAAACACTACAAAGCAAGCTGTAAAGCTGGCATTAAAAAACCCCACCTAATTAATTTTAAGCATTGATAATAAGGGAATCAATGGCAAGTGAGTTATGGCTTGCACATGAAACATTGAGTTCCTGGAGGAGATACTGTGGTAGACAGAGATAGAGGGCTAGAGCCCATCAGAAGTCTCCCTAGACTGGTAGGCTAGACAGCCATAATATTTGTCTAGGAACAGAAAAGGAGACCCATAATTTGATTTTTTTCAACAAATTTATAAAAATAATCTGAGGGTTGTTGTTGTTTAATCTTAGAGGTCTTTTCTTAGATATTATGGTTTCCCATTTTGTGCTTTTATGGGGATTTCTGTATGTACAAGAAGGGTGGGTGTCTCTCTGTGTGTTTCTTATGCTTTTTCTTTGACTTTGTTTTTCTTCTGCTTGCTTGTTTGCTTTGTCCTATTCTGGTTCATTTGTTTGCTTCCTTTTATTGCCTATTTGTTTTCTAATGAAAGTGAAAGAAGGGTGTGAAGTTTGGTGGATGGTGAGATCCAGAAGGCACTGGGACAGGGGAAAGTGTAATCAAGAATATATGGTATGAAAAACATCTATTTTAATACAATTAAAATTATAAAAACAAAAGATGCTACAGGAAAGCCAGTATCTGGTGGGAGCATTCACTTTGACCCAATACCTATTAGCTGTTACCACATGTGAAGTATCTGATATAGGGTAGAGTAGAGATAGTCTTGGTTTCCTTGGGAATTTTACTCTAACTAAAGAATAAGTAGATTAAGATCAGTTCAGAAGATCATCACCAAAAATCAAAGGACCATCAGAAGCCAGCCTGAGACAAAGTGATCAGGCAAGATGACAGTGAGTTGGCCATAGAAAAGCCAGGGTTAGGGTACCAGACAGGACTTTCAAGGACCTGGGATAAGAAGTTCATACAAAAATCCTGCCCAACTCAAACAAATGAAGCAATTTAAGGAACAAAAAGATCATTATAGCTGGACCTAAGAAAGCATGCTCTAAAGACGGAGGCACAATTGCCTATTGATCATCTCTGGGCCAGGCATGGAGGAACATGAGTGCAATCCTAGCTATTTAGAAGGCTAGGGCAGCAAAAGTATGAGTTCAAGGCCCAGCTTAATTACACAGCAAGGTAATGCTTTTTAAAGCCTTCACAATTCTTGTTATAGACTCGATGTTTGTGTTCTTCTCCCCCAGATATACAGGCTGAAGCTCTAATTCCTAGTGTGCCTGTAGATGAAGACAAGCCTGACAAAGTAGTTATGGTTAAATAGGATCATAAGAGTAGGCTCCTGTTCCAACAGCGTTAGTAACCTTATAAGAAGCAGTCTGCCAGAGAGTATATATCTTCCAGACCCAGCCCTGCTTGTGCCTTGAAGTCATGTGGGTTCACAGGGAGCTAACAGGCCCTTCCATGCAAGAAGAGGGCCCTCAGGATGAAAACTACCTCTGCAGGCACCTTGCTCTTGCAGTTGTAGCTCCTAGAACTATGAGGTATTTCTATGTACAGCATCTAAACTATGCTAGTTTCCTAGGGCAGTCTAAACACAAAAATACAAATCCAAAAGTGATTTTTAAAAATGTTCTATCAACTTGAGGGAATGATGCTATTGCTATTAGGCCATTCATGGTCTTCATTATCTACCTGTATGTGAATAAATATATGTTTCTCTGATGAAATACAAATTGTTCTTTTGTCCATAGTATGAAAATATTGAGGCATAGATGGTCTATAACTAGGTTATTTTTTTTTTGAGACAGAGTTTCTGTTGTGTAGCTCTGGATGTCCTGGAGCTTGCTCTGTAGACCAAGCTAGGTTTAACCTCAGAGATCTACCTGCCTCTGCATCTCAAGTGCTGGGATTAAAGGCCTGTGCCACCATTACTTGGCCTGGTTTATCTTTTTAGAATCCAAAAGAACCTTGAACTTCTAAACATATCTATCCCAAAGATCTTGGCTAATGAATCAGTGTCACCTTTAAAACTTTTATCACAGAGGGGTCCCTGGTTCCCTATGTGTGGTGGCTTGAATGAAAATGGTCCCCATAGTCCCTTAAGGAGTGACACTATTAGGAGGTGTGGCATTGTTGGAGTAGGTGTGATCATGTTGGAGGAAGTGTGTCACTGGTGGTGGGCTCTGAGGTCTCAGATGCTCAAGCCAGGCCCAGTATAGAAGTCTCTTCCTTCTGTCTGCCAATCAAGATATAGAAATCTAAGCATCTTCTCTAGCACAGTGTCCTACCTGTGTGCTTCCATGCTTCTCTCCATGATGATAATGGATTAAACCTCTGAATTATAAGCCAGCCCCAATTAAATGTTTTCCTTTGTAAGAGTTTCAGTGGCCACAGTGGTTCCTCACAGCCATAAGAAACTCAACTAAGACACTGGGGAAAGGAATGTTGAGAGCTGGATGGTAATAACCCTTCCTCATCACAAAGCCTTTAAAGTGTTCATCACTGCTCAGGATGGGGGAGCAGAACACAGTGTTCCCACGTTTACTAGACAAGGAAGGAAAGTCACCTCTCAGGACTGCGTTTTAAGGACATGACTTCCAGAAGACCTAAATGTACAAGACTTTGGAACTACTCCTTCCTCTGTCCCCCTGAGGACACCCATGCCTCTTTATAAGCTTCATAGGCACAATAGGATGTTCTCTGATTTTGGAAAACATAGCATCAGAAGAAAGAAATTTAGAAGTCCTACTCTCAGAAGAGTCAAGAAGCCTATTGCTTCAAGGCAATCCTCCCTGCATCTTCCAGGTCTGGTATCTCTAAGATTATTATTGTCGAAGTCAATTTTTATGTCACTGTAACCAATAGCTGACATAATCAACTTCTAGGAAGAAAAGGTTTATCTTGTCTCATGGTCTCGGAGTTTCCATTCATGGTCAGCTAGTGCTGCTGTTTCTGGATCTGTCATGGGACTTCCATCACTGCAGGAGCATGAGGCAGAGGAAGAAGATATTCACCCCATGGTCAATGGGAAGCAGAGGCCATGGGGTGTCAGATTTTCAATATTGCCTCAAAGAGCAGAGCCCCTAATATCCAATCTCTTGCCATGAAGCCCAGCCTTCTAAAAGTTCCACCATAGTCCAGTAGCCTTTAACACATGGGCCTTTGGATGCTCCCAATATAAACTAGAGCAATTCTCTTACCCATGAACAAAAACCTTCTAGTATTCTGGGTCTAAGCATTGCAACAGCCACAAAGCCTCAGTCCTTGGCTCAACCCTGACTCTAGTCTCCACCTTTCTTGCCAAAATTACACAAACATTCTATATTGCTTCTTTTTATACACTCTACATTATCCTCTTTGTCTTTTCCAGTTACACACACACATACACACACACACACACACACACAAATGGCACTGTGAAGTGCCAACCTTGGGGAGCTGCACCAAGACACTCCCTTCAACCTCAAGAGTACCCACTCTCTAACCCCACTCTCATGGCCTAAGGCTCCATTTCTTAACACCGTCACCCTGAGGCTACATTTCAACATGTATTTTAGAAGGATTCACTCATTCAAACCCCAGCA
Organism: Grammomys surdaster; assembly: GCF_004785775.1. Lineage (NCBI taxonomy): Eukaryota > Metazoa > Chordata > Mammalia > Rodentia > Muridae > Grammomys > Grammomys surdaster. The sequence continues at coordinate 232,745 of NW_021605372.1, read as the reverse complement.
CACTTCTTTCTAGAAACATCCCACCTCAAGGCATCTTGGGAGTTTAAGGTGAGGTTATACAGCTTTAGGAAGTTGGTAGAATCCAAAAAGACCTGAAGTCTGAGGTATTCTAGGAAGAAATCAGGTTGGTGTGACATGATACATGATCCACAAGAGTAGACTAGCCTCATGGGCATCACTAACCCAGCCAGAAGTCTTCTTGCTGTGGTTGACTGGCTACCAGCCTTATCCTTAGACAGAGGCTAGGGTGGCTGTAAGCTTATCCCAGACTCCTTGTTTCTCCTGAACGACATTTGACCTGCCCTTCCTTCTTTAATGAAGACACTCCCACTTTTAATTAATGCATGTGTAGGTGTAGATGCCAGTGCATACGTGTGCAGGAGCATTGTAGAGGTCAGAAGACAACCTCAGGTGTCTTCCTCAGAAAAACCATCTGCATAGGATCTGTTATTGGTCTAAGCTCACTGATTGGCTGGACTTCTGGCCAGTGAACTCCAGGAATTCTCCCGTCTCCACCTCCCCAACACTGGGATTACAAAACTCACCACCATACCCAACATTTCTGTGTGTGTTCTGGGGATCAAACTCCAATCCTCACGCATGTAAGGCAAGTACTTTGAAGACTGAGCTAGCCCCCTCTCTGGCTCCAGTTATTCCCTCTTTATTGGAGAACAGAGAGGTATGATATGGTATTAAAGTCATTGCCTTTGGTGATATCTCAGCTTTCTCAATTACCACTCTCCAGTATGAGGCAACTTTCACCTATATGCCTTGTTTTTCTCATTTATGCATTGAAAATAATTGCCTAATGTATAAGGTGGTTGAGAAGACCAAGTGGGACAATATAGTTAAATATTACACAAGATACTTATTGACATCTGCTTTTTCCTCTTTCAACCACCAGATAATTGTGATTATTTACATTGTAACAAAAGTAGCTGAGTTACAACATCTGACATTTATCTAAGTGCTTATAATCTGTAAAGTCCCACAAAGCAGAGACCAAATCTCTTTTATCTAATGTGATCCTTGTCATATGGACATACCCATAAATGTTTGTTGAGTGAGTAATGAATGAATTATAAACGTCTGATATTTTAAACTCTAGAATGACTGCATTAAAAGGACCTGCAAGACTAGATAGTCACGTGATGGCAAACTGTGAGGCTGCTTGCCTGCCCCCGTTATCCACAATAATAAGCTAAAAGGAGTTCTGAGACAATGGCTGTCCTTGCCAGGTGGGACCACTCTGTTCAATTAGCAATGTCTGGCAAGGGTGTGAAAGGAAAGCAAGCATCATGTTGTCTTCTTGACCAAACTGGCACAGCACCATTAGGATAAGGGAGGAGGAGACCAAACCATACTAGCCAGATCATCTAACACAAGAAATATATGACAGTGACCAAGGACTGACTTAGGAGATAATGGCTGCAGTCGGGGACAGAAGTTCAAACACAATCCAAGTGCCTTCCCTTCCAGTCCCCCATCCCAGGATGGACATTGCTTTCTTGTCCCCCTATTGCTAAGATACGTGCACTCATCCAGAAGAAATATGGACAGACAGCATCAATTTGTCCTAGAGACCAAAGTCACCCATTAATTCCCTCCTAACCCCACAGCTTTTCCTTATGGCTATTTCAGTTTTACCTCAGCTTCTCCTGAACATTTTGTTGTCATTGTTGTCTTGGTTTGGTTTGGCTTTTTTATTGTTGTTTTTTGGGGTTTCTTTTTGGTGTTTTGGTTTCTTGGTTTGGGGGGGGAGTGGTAAGTGGCTGTTCCTCTTCCTCTTTGCCCCACTCCCAGGCTTCTCAGCCATAGCCCTCCAGAAGATAGATCTGACTCACCTCTTAGAAGGCTCTAGCTTAGGAGAAATGGATAATAATGAATAATTAGCAAATGCAGGCTTCTGGTACACCTTCCACAGGGAAGGATAGTCATTTGTTAGCTTCAGTAACTGCCTATACCTTGAAGAGCTATCTGACCATAGAAAGGAAATGAAAATAGATTCTTTCACTCACCAAACCTGGAACTCTGCATTCGAGAGGCAAGGAAAAAGCAAAACTCTCAACTAAATAAAAACTCTCTTCATTTAAAATTTAGCTGAGGAAATAGTAACAGTTCCATGCTTGCTAGGCAAACATAAGAACCTGAGTTCAATCCCTAGCACCCATGTTAAAAACTATGTGTGATGGTGCACATATGTAACCCAAGAACTAAGAGGGAAAGACAGAAGAATCCCAGGGCCTCTCCAGCCAGCCAGTGTAGACTAACCAGCAACACAAGACCAGTACAAGACCCTGTCTCAAAAAATAATGTGGATGGCCCCTTAGGAGAGACACCTGTGATTGTATTCTGGCCTCCACACACAAGTGTATGTGCACGCACACACATACACTCACACAAGTATGCATGTACACCTGCACACGTACACATACATACATATACTCAAACCAATGATGACTTGTAGATGAAATTCCAGGGACTTTTCTTCACACTCCCTTGTACCTGAATGAAGACACGGAGACTTGGTATTTTTACTAACAAGATGCCAGCAGTATTCTGGGTTGATACTCATCTATTCTAACCATCCATGGATGCCTACTTCTCGGCCACACGGCCCTTTACCTGCAGTCCGAGTCTTTCCCTGGCTCGCTCTGTTCCATGTGTTTCCTCAATGCTGCTCTCTCATTGTGATCTGCTCATGGTGAATCCTCCTGGTCCTTTTCCTCTCTCTTTGCTCAGGACCCCCAAAGCGAGACCTCTTAACTGAGACCCAACAAGGATTCTTCTCAAAGAAGTAGGATGTGCCCTCCCTCTTCTTAGCTGCAAACCCCATATACACAATAGCTTCTTTCCCAAAGAGCAATATAAAGGCATGGGGTTGGGGGCTGTGTGTGAAAATTTACACTGGAAAAACCTGACAAACGTTCCCTCTGTCAAATGATTGAGGCCCATACAAACATTAGCAACTCTAACCCCTGCCACAATATACTGAAAAGAACATTTTATCTCTGAGGGCTTCTTATCCCAAATCCACAACACAAGTCTAGCCATAATATACACACCAGACAAACCCCAGTCAAGGTATATTCTTCAAAATGCCTGACTTGCTGGCATTTAGTGTTCAAAGCTTTCCAAACAAAAACAAGGTCATCAAGAACAAAAAATTAACATGGCCAAGAGGAGCTTACATAGAATGTAATCATCTACATGGCATCTTACAATAGAAAAAGAAAGGATGGGTTAGGATTATATTACGTAAACCTCCAGTACCATGGTGCTGATCCTGGTAGAAACGGGTGTATTGTGTAGAAACTAGTAGAAACTTGGTGCATTGGAGCTGCTATACATAAATGTTGTATACTGGATATTTTATAAATGCTGTGTAGTAATTTCCTCCAAACAGAAACATTCTCTCCTCTAGGAAGGAAGAAAACTCATAAGATTCAGGAAGTGAACAAAATTTACTAAGCTTAGGGAGCTCACAAAATTTACAAGAACCACAAGCCTCCTCCCTAAGATTGTATAGACCATAAACACTTGGCTGGCAAGGGGCTCCTCAAGTGAGGCTGCCTGTAAGGTGGGCAGAGAACTCTAGAGTGAGTTGTCAACCATGTTGGAGTGGGCTTCTCAGTGATGCAGCCACATTTAGTCACCCACGGTTCTGTAAGTCATTCCAGTATATCCTTGTTCACCAAACTAGACATAGGTGAGTCATTTTCTTAAACTGTTATCAGCATTCTTACTGGGTTAATAGATTTTGGTTCATATCACTCCAACAAAAGGAAAAAGAAAAGAAGAAGAAAAAAGTAAACAACATAAATTTAGTCTCTCAGACCTGGAGCCTGGAAAGATCTAGAAGCAGGCAGATTTAAAGTTTATCAACTTTGAACATATGAGGATCCATTTCCTGCTAGATCTTCACATGGTGGAAAAGGAAAAGGCAGTTTCCTGAGCCTATTTTATAAAACTAATAGTTTAATGTTCTAATCAATCACCAGAGATCCCACATCTTAAAACCACACCATAGGGATAAGACATCAACATGTAAACTTGGGAGAAACATAATATTCAGTCCATAGAACAGGGTATATGATAATTCTATATTAGCTTGATGATTTTTCTGTAAATCACACACACACACACACACACACACACACACACACACACATCTGTTCCAGATACAACAGGATTAATGTACACATGAATTCACAGAGACTGGCAGCATGCATGCATAAGTCCTGCACAGGTTCAAGCCAGGTGGGTTCCAGCACTGAGAGAGGGAAGTGGACAGGAGACCCATCTCTAACCAAGAAACTATTTGTAAGTGATACCTGCTAGCAAAGAGAAAATCAGTTTTCTCTAATGGAACGTTACAGGGTATATCAGCCATATTACTTCTGGGCAGGCTCCTTGCCCAGTAATTGACTAACATAAAACAAATTCTATAGGGGATGTGTGTGTATGTGTGTGTGTGTGCATCTGTGAGTGTGTCTGAGTGTGTGTGCATCTGTGAGTATGTCTCTGTGTGTCTGAGTATGTATGTGTGTGTGTGTCTGTGTGTCTGTGTCTGTGCTTGCATCTGTGAGTGTGTCTGAGTGTGTATGTGTGTGTATGTGTGTGTCTGAGTGTGTATGAGTGTGTATGTGTGTCTGTGTCTGGGTGTGTTTGTGTGTATGTGTGTTTGTGTGTGCATCTGTGAGTGTATCTGTATGTGTCTGAGAGTGTATGTGTTTCTGTGTGTCTGTGTCTGAGAGTGTATGTGTGTGTATGTGTGTGTTTCTGTGTGTCTGTGTCTGAGAGTGTATGTGTGTGTATGTGTGTGTCTGTGTCTGAGAGTGTGTGTGTGTATGTGTGTGTCTCTGTGTGTCTGTGTCTGAGTGTATGTGTGTGTTTGTTTGTGTATATGTCTATGTGTCTGTGTCTGAGTATTTTGCTTAGTTTGGACTTTTTTGTTTGTTTGATTTTTGTCTTTGTATTTATGGGTTTTATTTGTCATTGCTGCTGCTGCTACTACTTGGGTTGTTTTGTTTTGTTTCAAAAGAGAGAGAACATGAAGTTGGGAGTGAAGGAAGTTGTAAAAGGTCTGGAAGGAGTTGGGGAAAGAGAAGAAACATGATCAAAATATATCATGTTGAATACAGTTTCATTTAAAACAATCTATTCTATAAAATAACATACTTTAAAGATTCAATGAAAGAGTCTTACAGGTCATCTCTACAACAACCCAGGCAGGTATCTCTGGTTGCTCTGTGGCATCTAGACCTGTCCACAGTCTCCCTCACTCTGAATCAACCTTCTCACATCAAACAGTCATGACTCCTCCTTTCCTCGCCACATGGCCAGAGTTCTGCCTTCCAAAACATATAGGTCATATCTAAAGTCTAGACCGTCTCCTCTAGCATAGCTTCAGCTGTTTCAGAGTCATGCCTCAGCAAAACAAAGGTGCCTGCACACATCCTGAAGACCCACTCTTTCCAGGGACAGAAAAATATACCAACAATCATATAGGCACTGAGACACAGGTCTGCTCACACCAGTAAAAGTCCTTTCCTTAGAGAAACCCTCCACCCCAGTTCAGGCTCTGCTGAGCACAACTCTTTCATCCTAATTTGGCACATTCAGATGCAAATGGGAAGTGTCCTACCAAGAGCCCCTGAGGAGCTTTGAATGGCTCCCCAACTAACTCCAGTTCTTTAAAGGTGAAGCAAGAGTTAAAGGTGCTAAAAACACCAATGTTTTAGCATCCAATCCTACCTAAGGATATTCTAAATGAGATGAAATACTCCAGAGGGAACAAACCATTTTTTCTTTGTGATGTAAAGTTATAATAAATAAGTGCACCTTCCTTAAAGGAACCTCAAGTGCATACCAGCTAACGAGCACATTTATTGAACATGAATCTGCACCCATCCTCTTTCCATATAAATCATTAAAGTCACCACCACAGAATCAAAGTGCCCATGGATATCAAAGAGCCATGCAAGGCAATGGTTTAAAACAGAGTAATTTGGCCTCCCAGGGGACATTGGTAATGTTTGCATATATTTTGGGTTGCTACACTTGGGACAGGGGTTCTGCCTCTTCCAGTAACTTTGACCCTCAAAGGAAAGATAAAGGAGTCACTTGGGAATTAACATTCACCAAATGAATTATAAGCATTAGCCAGTGAATCACTCCATAGTACCATGATTTATTAAGAACAATCACGTCCCAAGAACTCAGGGAAGAACTGGGAATATGAAGATTATAAACCTCTTTTCATCTAGACTCTCAATTGCATCCCAGTAAGAAAGGATTCCAGGTATAAAAAAAGAAAGTCACAGAACCACGTGACTAACAGACCAGAAGTGTGAGATCAAGTAACAGCATCCAATACATTGTGAAGGAAGTACAATTTGTTTATTATTACAATGGTTTCAGAAAGTTGCATGTCCCACCCACAGAAACAAATCCCTCAAATCCCAAGAGATTTGAGGTCACAGGGCATATCTCCAAATCCATACTTTTCTAAGCAGAATACTAAGTTGTTGATGCATATTTTAAAAACTTGTTTCCCATGGTCAGTTAAGTTTGAGACTATAATATGCTACTCTTTTCTCTAGGAAATTCAACCCATTTGTCTGAACAATGAAAGCTCTAGGAAGCCTTTCAGTAAAATATTGGTTTAACCCAGTAGTATCTTAAACAAAATGAGTGTGACTGAAGTATGCTTTCTTCCCCATTCAGATAATTCCAGAAAAATTACATTATGGGGACTATGTTTTGAACCCTGCTGTCACTCCCCAGCTAAACAAATGTATCTATCATGTCCCTGAAAAACATCCCCAACTTGGACTTGACAGGGTAGAATATAACAAAGCTGAAAATTTCCATGGGTATAACTATGTAAGCTGTGAGACTCCAGAGCCAGTTTTCAGCCTGGGAGACATAAAGGAAGAGACAAAGCTCTGGTCAAGAAGTCTGTGTTCCCTTCCAAATGCTGTTCCTCACCCAAGCAATCTTCCAGTGTCATTGTAGCCCTGGACCATATCTGCAGAGACACACCTCGAAACTCAAGTCAAAGAAAAGAAGAATAGGAAGGAGGTTGAACAAGTTCCTTGGAGAGAAGGGAACAGGGCCCAGTGGTGGTTTCATGTGCTACTCGTAATTATGGCATGATACTGATTAATTGTGTGCTTACTTCTTTCTTGTCAATACCTCCAAATAAAGGTTTGTGAACTATGGAACTGTTGACCTGTGGGGCCAGCCAAATATTTGGGATAGGATGGATCCTGTGTACTGTACGATGTTTAGCAGTGTGGATGGCCTCTACCATATGCCAGTTATATGCCCAAAGATCCCCTGTCCCAAGTGTAGCAACCCAAAATGTCTGCAAACATTGTCAATGTGCCCTGGGAGACCAAATTGCTATTTTAAACCATTTCCCTGCATGGTTCTTTACATAATTCACAAGTTGAATGTTCCCCAAAGGTAAGATTCCTATATTAAAGGCATGCTTCCCAAGGTGACTCTCTAGGGAGGAAGCAGAGTCTTTCAGAAGTGGGACCTAAAAGAAGTCCTTAGGTATTAAAGATATGCTCTCAAAGGTGATTTGGGGACCACTGGTCTCTTCTTTTTATTTTCTGCTTCCTGGTTCATGGTATAAGGAATTTTTCTACCATGTGCTTCTACTATGGTCTGCTACCCACATTCCCAAGACAATAGAGCCATTCAGCATGGACTGGAACCTCCAAAACCATGACCTTTTCTCTTATGAGTTCATTGCTGCAGGTATTTCCTTACAATGATAGATAACACAGTTACTATCCTATACTACCATGCACTTCAAATAAGCAATATTGTCTCACAACACAAAGGCTTAACCTCCACTGCATATCATGGCCTGGGCTTCATTACACATTAATTTTCATGTCTTCATTACACTTTCTATTGTTGCTATAAAATACTATGACCAAAACGTAAGTAGAGGAGAAAAGGGGTTTATTTGGCTTACCCTTCTGCACTAAAGGAAGCCAGAACAGGAATTCAAACAGGCCATGAACCTGGAGGCAGGAGCTGATATAGAGGCTATGTAGGGGAGTTACTTACTGGCTTGCACCCCATAGCTTGCTTCAGCCTGCTTTCTTATAGAACCCAGGGCCACTAGCCCAGAGACAACCCCACCCACAATAAGCTGAGCCCTCTCACATTGAACACTAATTAAGAAAATGCCCTACAAGCTTTCCTATTGCCTGCTCTTATGAAGGCATTTTCTTAACTGAGGCGCTCTCCTCTCAGATGACGTTAGCTTGTGTCAAGTTGACATAAAACTATCCTATGCAGACTCTATCTGGTATATCTTTCTTCAAACTCACAATCTTAACCCCCTTCCTGATCCATTCTACATGCTTGGGTACCACCCCTCCCTAGAGAAAGCATCCTGAACTGTGTTAGAGTAGAACTGAGATGAGCCAAGAAAGAAAGCCAGAAAAAGAGCGTGTTCACGTCCCTGCATTCATTCACTTCCCTCTACTTTGACTGTGGCTGTGAATTGACTAACTGAAGTCTCTGCCTTAAATTCTCCACAATGACGAACTGTAATCTGCATTTATATGTTGAAATAAACCTCTTAAAATGAAACTAGGACACCCTTGCTTTATCTCAATAAGGTAGAAATAGAAGTTACAGTCCCATATAGCTACTGTTGCATGTCCCCTGTGGGATCCATGAGAGTAAAGGCAGAGGTTTAATATCTGTTTGTGTCCACCACAGAACTGCGCATGTTCTGTGTACCCCATGAGAGTATGCTAAACTGGAACAGAGGCAGCAGAGCTGGATTACCCCAGATGAAGCCAAGATCTGCTAAGAAAACCTACTGCACAAAGGCAACTGATGCCCTTCTAGAACTCCATTTAGGCAATACTTATGAAATGACAATAAATGCACAGAGAAGCCATTTTGATTTTGAGGGTAGTGGAGAAATGACCCTGTATAGTTCCTCTGCCTCGATCATTTTTCTGCCACACTTTCATTTCAGGAAATCCCAAAGTCTGTGGTCCACTACTCTAATATAGAAAGTACAGAAAAAGTAAAACATAGAGTATGAGTTTAGAGATGGAGTTCTGTTACCCAGTATGCATAGAGACCTGAGTTCAATCTCTAGCACCACAAAATAAATAAGTGAATAAATAAATAAATAAGAAAAATAAAATAAAAACATGTATAGTGATTCATGCCTACAGTCCCAGGTCTGACTGTTCACAAAGGTGTCCTGATGAGAAGGGGAAGTAGGTTGTGATGAAGAAGGCTATGTGTGGGAGAGAAGATCCAAGAAGTTGGATTTTATCCAGCTTGCAAACCTCAGAGAGAAGATACTGCCTAGAAAGGGGTCTTGAAGGTTGAAGCAATAGATGAAGAATAAAGTTAAGGCGTTCCATCTAGACAGAGGGAAAAAACGGTGAAGACAGATGATTGGTCATAGTATTTTATAGCAACAATAGAAAGTGTAATGAAGACATGAAAATTAATGTGTAATGAAGCCCAGGCCATGATATGCAGTGGAGGTTAAGCCTTTGTGTTGTGAGACAATATAGCTTATTTGAAGTGCATGGTAGTATAGGATAGTAACTGTGTTATCTATCATTGTAAGGAAATACCTGCAGCAATGAACTCATAAGAGAAAAGGTCATGGTTTTGGAGGTTCCAGTCCATGCTGAATGGCTCCATTGTCTTGGGAATGTGGGTAGCAGACCATAGTAGAAGCACATGGTAGAAAAATTCCTTATACCATGAACCAGGAAGCAGAAAATAAAAAGAAGAGACCTGTGGTCCCCAAATCACCTTTGAGAGCATGCCTTTACTTTCCTGTGCAAATAGAAAAAAAAAATACACAAACACAATTGCCCATTCCACAAGCCTGCCTAGCACAAAACAGAAACAAACAAACAAAAACACACAGGAAGTCTCTAGCAAATATTGCTACAGCACCAATTTCCAGTGTTGACAGACCCATACATCATGCATATGTAAATATACTCACTTCTAGGCAGGTAAAACCTTGAGCCCTGAAAGAGACTTAAAGGAGAAAGCACCATTCTCTCAAGGAGTTGAAAAAATTAACCTCTCACCTGAAGCTCCCTATGCTATAGAGGAGAGGGTCTCAAATATCCTTCCTATACCTGGAAACTCATCAAAAAGGCAATTCCCAACTTCAGCCACATCTACCGGGTCACAGACTGAGCTACTGCCCATGTTCATGCCTGAGTCCTCATGTGAGGAGCAGAGGAAGCCCTGAGCAAGTGAAGACCTATATAACTGTATAGTTTGACACGGGCCATGTCAAGGACAGCAACACCTCAGACTAAGAGGGATTGCAAAGCCTTCTTCTGATCCACGTCCAGATGTTGATAGTGAGTGCAGAAAATATCCACTATAGCTTTATGGCCTGAAGACTGCTCCCCAACTGAGATCAGCTAAACCTGCCTCCTTCTTCTGGCATATATAACAACCATTCTTCCTTGTTTATTTGTATGTAATAACCCTGCCTCCTTGTTCAGATATATGTAATAACTTTGTATTCATGTTCAATTCTATATAATAAACATATTAACTACTGAGGTGTTACAGCTGCTCCATCAGAGCCCAGTCCATCCAGTCTCAGCTTTTCTATGTCTGCATGTACATTACCCTTTTTCATTCTCTCCATACCCCAAATCAGGGAAATCCCTGGGGCCATACAAGGACTTAACAGATGTACTTGCTACATATGTGGGCCGGTGTATGCAGAGGCCAGATACAGGTATCAATCTCAGGTGTCATTCCTCAGATGCTATCTATCTTATTTTTTGAGACAAAGTCTCTCATTTGACCTAGAACTCAGCAATTAGGCTGGACAGCTATTGTCCTCTGCAACGGTAGAATTACAAGCACATGCCAGGCAATTCACTTTGTTTTCACACCGTTTCTAGGGATCATACCAGGTCCTCATCTTTCATCACCTATCTTAGTATTCTATTTCTGTGAAGAGACACCATGATCATGATAACTCTCATAAAAGAAAATATTTAACTGGAGGCTTGCTTACAATTTCGGAGGTGAGTCCATTATCATGATAGTGGGAAGCATGGCAGCAAGCAGGCAGCTTGGTGCTAGAGAATTATAAGAGTTCCACATCTGGATGCACAGAAAGCAGGAAGAGAGAGATGTTGGACCTAGCTTAGGCTGTTGTATCACCAGTGACACACTTCTTCCAGCCAGGCCACACCTACTCCAACAAGGCCACACCTCCTAAACCTCCTCAAGTAGTGCCACTCCCTGATGACTAAGCATTCAAATCCATGAGCCTATGGGGCCATTCTAACTCTTATTCAAATCACCACACATATCAACCCTCTCCCCAGCCTGTCATCTGTGTTTTAAGAACGCCAACTAGATTCTCATACATGCTAATATTTGAGAAGTCCTGCTTTAGAGAAACTTGTTTTTAAACAGACAAAAACAAAATCAACTGTAGTCCAGGCTGTACCTAGGATGAAGAGCTGGATTCATTGCTCTGAAACCCAGGATACAGGTTAACACAGAGTCAAGAAGCACAGGTTCTGTAATCTCAGATCCCCAGCTTTAGTACTTGCTGACTACCATTTCCCCTAAGCTGATCTGAAAAATGAAGACATGTTTCCTTCTTCTTGGGTTTATTCAAAGGACCGAATAAGGTGGTACCTGAAAGTCACTTACTGTAGAGCACCACACTACATGAGAGGTAATACGGATGGGAAACTAAGACAAATCCATCCTACTCATGAGTGCTACCATCTCCAGGCTTTACATCCATTTGGACAGCTTTCCCGTTGGCATGCCCATTCCCTTAGGCGTATAGTAGACTTGGTTCAGGGGCATGATGGATCTGCAAGAATCAATACCCAAGACCAGGGAAGTTAACTCAGTTAATTAAGTGCTTGCCTTACAAACATTCAAACCTGAATTTGATCCAAGAATACTTCCATTTATAAATCCAGGTGTGTTGGTGATCCTTGGTAATCTCAGCAGAGATTGGTAGATCCCTGAAGCTCACTTTCCAGCCAGCCTACCCTATGTGGTAAGTTCCAGACCAGATAAAGACCCTGTTACAAAAAGAGAGAGGATGAACAGTGCCTCAGGAAGGACACCCAGTATCCTCTGACCTCCATATGCAGGTCCACACATGCATGTACATTTGAATTCATGCACACACACACACCACATGCATACACACAAGAATCAACTTCAAGATCTCCAGTTTTCCTACAGATTTTGCTGGGAAGTGTCTTCTTTGAGGGATGTGGAGGATGTTTGCATTTTGACACTTCCCTGTTTCTCACAATAGCCCTTCTCTCACCTAGCAAAAGAAAGACATCACCCCAGATTTTGATATGATAGCTCCTAGAATGTAAACTTCCAGGAGTCTAATAAGCAGATAAATAGAAACACTGAGATTGTGATACTCTCTAGTAACCAGGCAATAAACCCATGGACAAGTGAACAGCCTAATGGCTGGGTAACAAACTCCTTCTCCCAGGTAAGAAGCTTCCAGATCTGTGGTTTCCATGTAATCTAAGGTGGACCTAATTTAGCTGTAAACAGATAGGTCATTAAAAATCATTTTTTTTATGTTAGCTCACCAAAGGACTTTTAATATCTGACTTGGAAGTAACTCAAATAATTCAAATGCATCAAGACCACATAGCATCTTTATCTACTTATATTTACAAAGGTTTGGGGATTGGGACTTGTGTCTTTTTTTTTTTTTTTTTTTTTTTTTGGTTTTTCGAGACAGGGTTTCTCTGTATAGCCCTGGCTGGGACTTGTGTCTTAATAAAAAAAAAAAAAAGGTTGCAATTGATACGAAATCATGTATATTGGTTGCAATGACTAATATTCATCCAGAGATACATGAGATGTTTCAAAATCCTATCCACCTCATAGCAGATACATTTCTAATATAATTTCACTCTTTTGTTTTTAATAATTATATACCAAAACATACAATATAGTTATATTGTTTTTCTCCTTGATGTAATTGTAGTAATTTTAATGCTAATGCAATCCTTAGGAAATTTTTCAAAACTCAGAACCTTTTAGACACATGAAATGCTTTAAAATGTTACAACAATTTATATGTATGTTTCTATTGCAGAGAAGTATGATACAGAAATGAGTAATAAAAAACTTTCAAGCATAAAATTGCATTACTTTGGGATAAATTCTGCAGAGAAAGTGGAATGAGAAGTAGCAAGATAGAAAAGGGATGATGGGACATTTTCTGTCTACTGAAGAAAAGCATGTTTGTGTGGTTTTTAGAGAATAGCATCAAATCACTATGGCATTTGGGCTTGAGGGGGAATTTAAAAACAACAATAGAACATGTTTATTTTTAAATGCCAGCATTTATGACATGCCAAAAATATATTCTCTGAAACTATGTGTTTGTAATAGAAATCTGTAGCTGTCCAGATGTGGACTTAAAATATGTAGAGGGGTATTCAAGGAAGAAAGATGGGAGACTCTGGCCTAAGTCAGTGGACACAGGAAGCAGAAGCAGCACTCTCAGAGCTCAACTGGAGGCTAAGGAATTTTCCAAACAAGCAACAGTCCTTCCTAGTCACTGGTAAAGATCAGCTGTCTCCAATCATGAATAAGACAAAGAACAAGAAATGCTGATGAGGTTTGAATGAAAGGGAACCCTCAGCCTAGAGACATGGCTTAATGCTCTTCCAAAAGATCCCAGTTTGTTTCCAGCATCCATATCAGGTAGCTCACAACTGCCTGTATCTCCAGATTCAGAAGGATTCAATCTTTCTTTCTACATGTCACACACACACACACACACACAAATAAATAAATGAATAAATAAATGTTTCTTTCTAAAATAAAAACTCTTTTACACTACTGGTAGAACTATAAACTCATCTACCCACTACAGAAGTCTATATGAAAGATCTTGAAAAAATGAACAATACATAATATTCCACATGACCCAGCTATACCACTTCAGATGTTTGTCAAGAACTGCAAGTCAACACACCACTAAGATACTTGTGCATCAATTTTTACTGCAACCTTATACACAACAGCTGAATCAAGGAACCAACCTATGTGTACAAAAATAGAGGAATGGAATAGATATAGAAAATACGTATGTCTACACAATGGAATTATTTCAGTCTTAAAGAAATCAAGCCACTTGCAGAAAATGGATGAAGCTGGAAATAAACACATCGAGTGAATTAAGCTAATCGCTGAAAGACAAGCACCGTGTTTTCTCTCATTTGTGGATAGATTCATATATAGATATATAAGACCACATGCGCATACATAACATGAGAGTAGAAGCATGTCTAGGAGGACAAAGAGAACTAACAAAAAAGAGGGAAAGGAAAAGGGAAGATAGAGGAATTGGGAGGATACGCTCAACATAATATAGATGTATACAAAAACCTTTACAAGTATACTTTTAAATGATTGGGCAACTAAAGAAAGCATGTGAAGCCACTTGGCAAGAGGTCATCAGACATAGATCTGGCCCACAGGATGTACTCACTTTGTGTCTTTGCAAAGCACACCTAGATCTAGATTGTGTTGAGAAGTAATATATGCAGGCAAATGCCTTTATGGTCCTCCTCCTTCCCAACAGGAGTGGCCATGTAATAAAATTCTGGCTGCTCCATCTATGTGTTGATCTGGGAGTCTCCTGCTAAAGTCATATAGATGAAGTTGGTTCTGTCTGTCCTTTCTTCTTCCTGTTTTGAATGTCAATGTAATGATCCCCGGGGCTATGGCAGGAACAGAAAAAGTGTGGGGCAAAAAGCTTGAAGACAGACATCAGGAAATACTGAGAACGGCAACAGGTATATGGAGAGAACTTGGACCCCAAGTTGCATTGGTGATCTCTGCACTAATGCAATGAGAGTCTATCCCCAGACCTCTGACCACACTCAGCATGTATTTACACACTTCTAAAAACCAAGTGCTACTTGGGTATGGATACTTTCACTGTGCAACAAGCTATTCTAAAAATTGGCAATTTTTAAAGGATGCTTTATTAAGCTCACAGATTCTTGGGGTAGGAATTCGGAGCACAGCTGAATGAGTTGTCTCTGCCACAATGCCCGGGACTTCTATTGAGAGGACTGAAATGCCATGGAATCAAAGCAGCTGGCCTGGAGAATCTTTATCCAAGATGGCTTCTTCATTCCTGTATCTGTGGCTGAGAAGACCAGACCAGGGTTCCCTCACATTCAGTCTTTCTGTGTGGTGTAGGTTTTCCCCAGCATGATGGGTTGAGCTCTTAGGACTCACATCTCATGAAATCTAGGCAGATTTTGCATGGTCTATTTTGATCTAGATATATACTAGGGTCATGTATTTTTCTATAGTATATATTTATTCAGCCAAAGTAGGTATCAGATTCAATAGAAGGAATCCTCTCTCAGTGGAAGATTCAGAAAGCTCACCACCACATATTAAAAATATTGACTTGAAAATAAAGATGAACATACCCAAATTTTCAGTGTAGTTTTCAAGTGTAGTGTGCACCATGTGATGATTGCCACCAATCTTTTCACACCCATCACCTACCATGAGGTGCATGAGATCCTTAGACTGACTCATCTTATAGCCTGGGGTCACCCTTAAACCAACCTAGCATGATCTCCCCTATTCTCTAATGCCTGGAAAATATCAATCTATTCTGTTTTTATGCATGTAATTCTTATACTCCACATATATGTGAGATTATATTTGTCTACCTGGTTTATTTCAATTAACATAGCATCCTCCAAATCAATCCATTTTATTTCAAATGGAAGAATTTATTATCTAACCACTAAATAATTAAAGTTATATATATTTAACATATTATATATTTAATATGTAAATATACTTATATATTATATATCACAATGTTTTGACTCACTCATCCATCATGGATTAAGTGAGTGCTATATCTTGGCTATTATGTAAAATTGCTGTAATAAATGTAAAATATAAATATCAGTTTGAAAAAGTAATTTGATTTCTTTTGGCCACAGACACAAACATGAGATTACTGAATCATATGGTAGTTTTCTTTTAATCTTTCAAGGAAAATCCATCCTGTACTCAATACCAGATGTACCAATTTATATTCCCACCACAAGTATATAGGACCTCTCTTTTCACTATAGCATTGCCAAGAATGATAGCTTATATTTTTTACAATAGTCATCTTAATAAATAATAAATCTTAATAAATCTTTATAAGTGAGTTTGTTGTGCTTTCCTCTAAAACAAAACATGTTCTTAACTGATACAATGTATTATAGAATGTGAATCGTGTGTGACATTGAGCAGAATACAGAACACAGTTGAACCTAAGAGAGGAGGGAATAGTAAGAAGAGAGTTATCAAGGAAAAGCCTTCATCACAACCAAACATGGATCAAAGGCCCATTAGTACATACCCCAAAATAAAAAGTCAAGGAATCTTCAAACTGTTCCATATGCTAGTGACTGTCACTAATGCTAGTAATTTCAATCCTCCATCTGCCATTTACAAATAACAAAGGTTTCAGAAAAATCCTACCTGATTTTCAGTTGCTGTCAGCAAAACTGAGAACATATATCAAGGTTATGATTGATGAGAGAGACTTACATGAAGAAATCTAGCACTATGCACAGAACCCATAAGTGATCAATCTAGGCCACACACATTTGTTTATACACTCAAGAAACATGCACAAGTGGGAAAGTTAAATGAACTAGGTGTTAGTACTCCCCAGACATACATCAGAGTCCCAAACCTCCCCACAGGCTTGCAAGCTACTCTGAAACTCTTGTATTACAAAGTAAAGTTGCTTTAGATGTCCTGGTGTCCAGGCCAAGATTCAAGCCTTCACCAAAGAAAGCCCGTCACCCTCAATGCTGACAAATTGAGAAAGAAACAACAGCCTTTCACTTGAGAGACCAACCAGCCAAATCCTGGTTAAGTTTCTCAACATTTGATCTAAACTGGTTTGTTTTTTCCTAAAAGCACTGAGCCATGGTCTTCCTGAATGGATTCACTTAGATCTCCTATTTTTTTTTTTTTTTTTTTTTTTTTTTTTAGCTCCTGGATCATTCAGTCACATTTATGTACCATCAATATCAGGAAATGCTTGTGTTAACATCAAACCTCTGTGATGACTGTCCATGACTGTATTACATGAAGATGAAATGGAGAGAATGCAAAGTGAGATGAGGGGAAGCTCTGAGAGAGCACTTTGTCTTATGGTGTGGCCTAATTTTCACAGGCTTCAAGATCCAGAGCAGGCTAAAGGTGGCAGAAAACCAAATGTTCTAGCCCTTCACAGTGTTTTAACTAAAAAGTTTTAACTGAAAAGCAGCTGTTTTTATATCATCACCACCAAGATTCTTTTATATCATCTTCTCTATTGTAGACTTTGCTTTCAGATGCCATCCTATTATTGACCAGCAAGGCCCCAGAGGCCCCCAAAACAACATAGACTGTTAGGGCTCTTGGTTGCACACTATAACTATGTGATATGACTCTGTGGAGATTTGGGCATGTCACAAACCATAGTCTCAGACTCATGGGAGAATGCCAAAGCCTTGATTCCCACCTCAGAATCCAAGGATCAGAGAGATGACAAAGCCATATATGTACCAATGTTGATGGAGTATGCAGAAAATGTCCACCATATCTTTCTCTCCCTTGGATGTTTACACTCTGAAGATTGCTTCCCTACAGGAACTAGTCCTATGGATCTTAGCTAAACCTGTCTCCTTGATTCAGTTGTATACCATAAGCCTTGTTTCCCTTTTTATTTGCATTCAATAGGTCTGCCTCCTTGTTTAGCTGTACATAATAAACGTTGTGAGCTTCCAGGGTTCTGTGGCTTTGCCATCAGAAAGCCCACTCCACCTGATCCCAGCTTTTTTGTGTGTCTATATATTTGTCTTTTCGTCATTCTGTTGCTTCCCTAGTCATGGCTGTCCCTTAAGACATTCTGGATGCCTATTGCTGAAGGCTTCACACAATACACAGAGAAATTCAGACTGTGCCTGGACTCAAAGCTTCCTCCTTGCTGACTAATGTTCATTGTGCAGGAAGATTATATACAAACTGCAAAGGGAGCAATGTCAGTGACAGTCTTACCTTATGTGGACCCTGTATGCTGCAATATCAACCTGCAGGGTGATATATGCTCACTTATTCAACAATGGCATGGCTGCTTCCAGGATATCCTACCACTTTCTGATTAGATTTGAGATCCTCTCCACAGTAAGGATAGCATGACTACCACTATAAACCTAGTCAAAAGCTAATGAATAGAGAGATCACAAACCCAAATAGGATGTCAGGGGCAGCCCTGCTTATAAACTGAAGCCCTAAAATCAGCGATAGGCCTAAGTCAGCTTGCTAGCACAGTCTTGGGTCTCTGTGGAACAACACTGAAACAGATAGCTATAAGATATTGTAAACAGGCAGTTTTGGTGGAAATTTACCAGCCTGGATGAGAACAAGTAGTCATAGGTCTTGTGGATAGTCATAGACCTTGGGTAGCCTTGGTGGATAGTACCAACTTAGATAAGGACAAGTGAATCATAGGCGGAGTCATAGTGACCTGTCCCTTGAAACTTCACCCAGCCTGCACTCTGTTCTGGAAGATATCTGTACTCCCCCTGAACACCTATGCTCCTGTGTCATCCTTCCCCACGTCCTGCCTTTTTGTGTATATAACCCCTGTGTGAAAAAAGTAAAAAGTACGATTTGATCAGACTATAGACAAATCATGGTTCTTTGCATTCGCCTGTTTCCCCAATCCTCTCTTTCAAGTGATCCTCCCCGGACCCCTGTTTAATGCCCTGCTGGATGGGGCAGTGGGAGAGGCATCTACTGAGGTCAGTCTTACTAAATGAATATGTATGTAGTCAAACTGGTAACTAAATAGTTATGTTTATATCCATAGACTAGGGATGCTCTGGATTTGGTCAGCCAAGCATTTTTTTAAATTTCTTTTTTTGGGGGGGGTTGTTTATTTGTTTTGCACTAGGTAGCAGTTAATGCAGAGACAATTCAAAGAAGAAAAAGGTTATTTGGCTTATGGTTCAAAAGGGAAGGCCCACAACAGTGGGAAGTAATGGTAGAGGAAGCTGAACGATCACGTCTTCAGCTGCACACAGGAGACAGAGTTTGAATTGGAAGTCAGGACAGGCTATAAACTCTCAAAGCCTGCCCCCAGCATCATACGTCTTCCAGCAAGGCTCCGACTTCTAATGGTTCCATAACGTCCCCCAAACAGGGCCACCAGACAGAAACTAAATGTTTAAATAAGTGAATTTGTGAGGGACATTTCTCATTCAAACCATAGGGACTGAGAAAAAGTACATCAGCAGGAGTGTGAGAGGGTTAAGACAGAGTTACCAGGAGAGAAGTATGATCACAACACATTACACACACACACACACACACACACACACACACACATACATATTCACATACACACACTAAATTGTAAAGAATGAAATTGTAAAAGCTAAAAACAGAAATAAGGGAAGTTTCCCTTTTAGAGTCTCAGTCTCCTACCTCATCATATAGAAACACTCACCCTAGCTTCATAGACAAGTGGCCTGGTCTCTTTCATGTTACTGTAGCAGAATATAATGAGATGAAGACTTTACTTAAATAGAAAAGTTTGCTTTGGCTCATGGTGCTGGAGACTCTATGATGTAATTGCCACATCTAGAGTATACCTTAGGGTACTTACTCATGGTGGAAGGGCAAATGAGCTTATGTATATGAAAAATGTATATATAGAGAGTCTAAAGGGGTGGATGCTTCTGCATGAGACATGGAGTCTTTCCCCATATATAAAGATGTAAAGGTGCCTGAGATAAGACCACTGGTCACTGCAGAATCAAGAGCTCAGCAGTGTGACAGTTGGCAGAGAGGGACTACAGAGCTGGCAGTGATTGCTAACCCATGTTTTCTGAACCTCCAGGATTCATGAGGGAGCGTCCTGTAAAACTGCCCCCAATAATATCCTTTTCTGCCTAAATTATTGCTTTTTTTATTGTTAAGCTGCCTCTTAACAGTAGTGGAGCTGGTGGTCTGCAGAACTTGTTCATATAGGTGCTAGTTAGATAACAGAAGCTGAGGCTTGCACACTGGGTCCTTCTCCACTCTTTGGGTATTATGCTCTTCCTCCAAATTAAACAACTGATTCTAAAATATATGTTCACCCAAGGAAGCAGGAAACTATCAGTAGTTTACCACAATCCCCACACCTCTCTGCTCAGACAGATCTTGAAGGGTTCCAAAAGCTCCCATACATTCATTCAGACACTAAGATACTGCTAGTCCCAGCCAAACCATCAGGAGAAAGCAATTTCTAGCCTTTCCTCAGATGCATGAAATCCAGATGTCTTAAAGCATTAAGACATTAAGCATTAAGCATTAAGAAAGAGAGAGGGGGAAGAAAGAAAGAAAGAAAGAAAGAAAGAAAGAAAGAAAGAAAGAAAGAAAGAAGGAAGGAAGGAAGGAAGGAAGGAAGGAAGGAAGGAAGGAGAAAGAAAGGAAGGAAGGAAGGAAGGAAGGAAGGAAGGAAGGAAGGAAGGAAGGAAGGAAGGAAG
>NW_021605372.1:158363-212108 GCF_004785775.1 Grammomys surdaster | reverse complement strand
AAGGAAGGAAGGAAGGAAGGAAGGAAGGAAGGAAGGAAGGAAGGAAGAAAGGAAGGAAGAAAGATTGACTGGTTCTCAGAAACACGTCATGCATTATGACCAAGTAAAGTGTGTCTCAGAAATTCCAAGCTGGTCTGACATTCAAAATTCAATCAATGTAACTATTTATATTAGTGAACAAAAATAAAAATATATATTTTAAATAGATTTGGAAAATGTATTAGAAAATGGTTTATAATAAAACTTCAGGACTTTGCCCTGTTGACCATCTTTTGCCACATACTTCTGCTCACTCCCCTCAGTGGCTGTGGCTCCACTATTGTGCTCTGATTCATGCCTAGTTGGAGACTCTGTCCCCATACTACTCACTGCCTTCTTCCCTCCCACCCATCTAAAATGCCTAACAGTCTGCAGACCGTCTTTCTGAAAACCATAGAGCGAAATTCAGGCTCCCTTAACCCAGTATAAGATGATATCAATATTTTAAAAGGATATTCAAGAAAGATGTGACAAGGAATATTCTCAATGAAACCATGCTAAGGCATCATATCTGAAGAATGATGCTGAACTTAAAAGGATATTTGTAGAAACAGTGATCATGGGAGTGTTCACGTAATTGGGTTTAATGCCTTGCTTTTTCTTTGACTATTTGTGTTTATTGTCTTGTTTGTTGCTTGACTATTTGTGTTTATTGTATTCCTTGTTCCTCGACTATTTGCATCTATGTATTGCTAGACCCTCAACCTAGAACTGACCTTAATACATGCATGTAATCAAAATGGTATAAAGCATAAAGGAAAAAGAGGTATGGATGGGGGTTCTAGGGAGGGGAAATGGGGAAAGGGGATGACATCTGTATTGTAAATAAATAAAATACACAATAAAAAAAGATATTTGGTCTCACTAAAGACTCAAGAGTATGTCTTATTTGAATTCCTGACCATCTGGGCTCTAGAAAAGGTTTTGATTCCTTTAACTGTTTGGTGAAAAGTAGTTCTTACAAAGATGCAGACTTCATGGTGAAGGAAGAAGGAAAAAACAGAGTTTTTCTAAGAAAAAAAAAACCAAAAACCATGAAGAAGATGGATTACACAAAAAGGAGAAAAATGGAGAGTGCTGGTGACACGGTCATGAACGTCATGAATGAAACTGATGTTGTTAGTTCCCAACTCCTTAGTTGTATTCACCAACATCAGTATTTTACCATCTCACAACATAACATTGTCACAAGCTATAACACAACCAGGGAAGACAAGAGAACTGAGGCAGAACACTGCTCTCATGAGCAGCAGGGAAAAGGCACATTAAGTTCAAGCACATCTTTTGAGCAAAGTAATTATTTTAAAAAGAACTATACTGAAGATATTTTTCCAGTGACACCACCAGAACTAGAAGAAACCATCAGAGATGAAAAAACAAGAAGACTTCAGCAAATTCTAAGAGAAAAAGAAGCAGCTCTTGAAGAATTGCATAAGAAGATGCACCAGAAACAATAAAATGTCTATGGGTTAAAGACTTATATTACTACAGTAGGTCCCTCCTACTTGTCATGGATCCCCAGTGGATGCCTGAAACTGAAGATGACACCAATTCTTGTATAAAACCACTATAAAGTCATGGCATTTGTTAACAACTAAATGTCTACTTAGATAAATACCAAGCAAGTTATATACAGCATGAATATATTGAATGAAGAAGATAATTTATGTCCTCAATATAACACTGAAATTTTTATCATACTACTCAGAAAGATAATTTAAAAGTTACAAATGCCTTCTCTCTGGAGTTTTTCATCAATACTTAGACAGCTGTAGATGATGGGAAACTAAAAGCAAAAAGCAACAGCAAGTTATAAGGGACTTCTCTGTTACTTGTAAAGGTGTTCTGAAAGTGTTTTTGTATATGAAACTTGAATTCCAGAAAGGTTTGAGTCATGACTTGTCAGTAATCTACATAAAGTATTTTGACTTACTTGTTTCGGAAGAAAAGTTTGGGTATTTTTCTGTGAAATGCAGTTCTCCAAATTTGAGTATTTTGTACCAAATTTCTGTTAATATTTTATCTTCAACTAAGTTCTTTGGGCCTTACTCTAAGAATATTGTGTGCTAAAATTATACAATCTAAGATATGAAGTCAGCTGTAATCATAGCTTTACCATTGAATTTATATGTGGACTATCTCGGTCTTCTTACCCACAAAAACAATATAATCTAAGTTAAATAAATAAATGAACAAACAAACAAATCAATAAAATTCAAATAAACTCAAAACAGAAAAGAAAATTACTTCCTCATATTGATGAGAGACATCTCAGAAGAACCTACAACTAACATTATTCACATGGGCAGAGTGAACACTTCCCTATTAAGATCAAGAACATGGTAAGAACGTCTGCTCTCAGGACTGGTGAGATGGATCAGAGGGCAAATAGTGCTGGCAGTCGAACCTTAGAACTGGAGTTCAAGCCCTGGAAGCCACATGATAGAAGGAGATAACCAGCTCTTGCATTCTGACCTCCACAATGCCGTGGTATACCTTCAGGTGCACATGTATATGCACTCATGAGCACAACATTCATAGAAGCATTAACAAAATAATTTAAATGAGTGTTTGCTCTCACCTATTACACAACACTATCAGGAAACTTTTAAGCACTTTGATTAGGCATCCAAATTTGGTATAAAGGCAACACATGTTACTATCTGACACAAGTGAGATGATCGTCTGCATAAAAAGCCCAAAGGTACCTTCCAAGAGTGCTTCTCCCACCTCTGCTGAGTACAATCCAACACCAAACAAAGCTGCAGCCATGGGTCTCTTAACACTGAGTCTCACAGAAAACATTCCAGCACTTCAGCCACATTCTACTGATCACATGGACTGAATGTGGAAAAGCAACTATACAAGACAAAAATCCCACAAGGGACGGGTCATTGGTGGGCACTTTGCAGGCTGGTTACCACAAATATCACTTCTGGCAGCATCAGAAAACATTAAACATTGTGGATGAATTAGTAAAAATGTGCAAACTCTATACAACAACAAAACCCAAAATAGTGTGAAAATATTCTGAAAAAAATAAAAGACCTAAATTAAATGAAAGTACATGTAATGTCTCTTATCTCTGAGTGCTGTCTGTCAATACTGGTGTGTCAATGCTTTCCAACAGGCAGCAATTCAGTGTAATCTCAATCACAGAGCAAACAGGTTTTTTTAAAGCAAAAGTTGATGAGCCGATAATGAAATCTATATGTAAATGTCTTGGACTTAAAATAACTCAAATGGCTTTGAGAAAGAATAACAAATCTGGAGGACTGGGACTATCTCCTCCTACACTACATCTTAAAATAATGTAAGAACTATACTATTCTAAGATTTACTATAACGCTACAGTAATAAGGACAGTGTGCTATTAACAGAGGGTAGACATATGGATCAATGGAATAGAATAAAGAGTCCAGAAATAAACCCACTCATCTATGGTCAATTGATTTTTGACAAAGATGCCCAGGCAATCCAATAGGAAAAGATTCCCAAAAGCTGCTAGGACAATTGAATATCCACAAAGAAAAAAATTAAACCGTGAAATTCGCCTTACACTATAAACAGAAATGAACTTAAAATTGATCCTAAGACAAACTAGACTAAAAAACTTGTAGAAGAAAACAGGAGTAAAAGAGTTTCTGCCCTTAATATAGGCAAAGAATTCTTAATATCCAAAAGCATGTATTCTAAAGGAAAGAAATCAATAAATTGAACTAGCTCAAAATTAAAGTCCTCTATTCTTGGAGATAGCATTTAAAAACAGAAATGAAGGCAAGCCATGGGTACATATGTATATGTGTGTGTGTGAGTGTGTGTGTGTGTGTGTGTGTGTGTGTATAGTACTCATCTGAAAAGCTCTTGCACTTTAGTAATAAGATTAACACAATTAAAATAGGCCAAAATGTACAAAGGTTCACATAAAATGAAACGAAGCTGGCAAACATGTAAGTAAAAATTTTCAACATCGTTGTTATTGGGGAAAATGAAAATTTAAAAATATAGGCTCTTTGGAATGGGGAGATGGCTAAGTTTGGATCCCCAATGTATCCCCAAGTATATTGCTGGAAGTGGTGATGCATGTAGAAGCAGAGACAGAGGACTCTCTGAGGACTAGCAAGCCTGCCCATATCAGTGAGCTCCAGACTCAGTAAAAGATAATGTGTCAAAGGATTACATGGCGAACAGTTGAAAATGACATCTGACATCAGTGTCCAACCTCTGCATATGAGCACATGTGTACCAACATGCATTGCACATATATAATATACAACTATAACTACAATGCACATATAGAACTGTAACTTCTTGCAACACTACTATTACAACACTCAAATCTTAGCATTCAGGAGACAAAGGCAGAAGAATCTCCCATTTCAGGCCAGTCTGAGATTACATGGTATCTTAGTTAGGGTTTCCATTGCTGTAAAGAGACCCCCATTACCAAGGCAACTCTTATAAAGGACAACATTTAATTGGGGATGGCTTACAAGTTCTGAGGTTCAATCCATTACCATCATGGAAAGAAGCATGGCAGAGTCCAGGCAGGCATGGTGCTGGAGGAGCTGAGGATTCTACATCTTTTTCCAAAGGCAGACAGGAGAAGATTGATAGGCACCTAGAAAAAGGGCCTCAAAGCCGACACCCAAAGTGGTACACTTCCTCCACCAAGGCCATACCTCTTAATAGTGCTGCTCCCTGGGCCAAGCACATTCAAATCACCACACATAGTAAATTTCAAGCCTATCTGTGTACCATAGCAAGATTCCATCTTAAACAAAAGTCATTGGCTTGTATATTTAAAATATGTGGATTTAATCCTATGTCCTATAAGCAGAGAAACAGTTGTAGGTTCTCCCCTATGGTCTATGACCCCTCTAGCCACAGATTCTTGGCTCTAATAACTGGTATGTGTTCCAGCTTATGGAGTGGAACTTAACCACAGTCAGAGAGAGTGATTTGTTACTTTCATGGCACACAAGCCACTGCTGCACCAATAGGCATATCTTGCCAAGCAGGTTATTACTGTTCACAAGTGGGAAAGATTGATGATCACTTTTCTCCTCCAGTAATATGTACAGCAGAGCCCAGCACTGTGAAT
The DNA here is from genome assembly GCF_004785775.1 of Grammomys surdaster. Lineage (NCBI taxonomy): Eukaryota > Metazoa > Chordata > Mammalia > Rodentia > Muridae > Grammomys > Grammomys surdaster. The sequence continues at coordinate 206,965 of NW_021605372.1, read as the reverse complement.
ACTAGCCAGTAAGAATGAAGCTTTCAAGTCAATAACAGCTTCCTCTCTCCATGTTCTATTGACTTAGGTGTGTGGTTTCTTCAGCAATAGAGTCTTATCATCATGTTCTGGAGAGTAACCAACATCAACATAATAGCTTGTAATATTACAAGAGAAAGTAGCAGAGTTAACCTTCTCATGCACACACACACACACACACACACACAAACAAACACACGCATGCACTTTTAGAAGTTATGCACCAATACTGTATGCTAATCCTTCATCATCTAACTATTGTTTTAATAATGAATACTTAGGGTATTTCTAATATTTTTCCTATATAAGTGAATTACTATATCTCTACTATCACTCCACTGGGGCATATATAGACATTTGACCACTTTCTTATAGGAAGAAAGCTTGTTTTATATGATCACCATAACAAAATACCACAGATTGTGTGGCTTAAAATGAAGACCTTTACTTCTCAATGTTTGGGAGACTGGAAGTCCAAGAAGTCCAATTTTGTATATAGAGATTAGACAGTAGGGTCAAATGTCTTTTTCAATTGTTAGCCACATTTTTTTTGAGACACTGTCTTTGTTTTTTCTTTTTCTTTTTAAAAAGATTTTTGTCTTTTTTTTATTTATTTAAGTTATATATGTGAATCCACTGTCACTGTTTTCAGACACACCAGGAGAGGGCATCAGATCCCATTACAGATAGTTGTGAGGCATCATGTGGTTACTGGGAATTGAATTCAGAGCCTCTGGAAGACCAGTCAGTGATCTTAATGGCTGAGCCATCTCTCCAGCCCATGTCTATTGTCTTTTTTCTTTCCAGTTTCTTTCTTCATCTTTCATGTCATCACCTACGTCTTCACATGCCCTTTCTTCTGTGTGAGCTTCCCCAGATAACTTCTTTTTCTTATAACAGCATCGTTCTTTTTAGAGTCCCACTCTTTTGACTTAACCTTAATTACCTCTTCAAAGATTCCCAACTCCAAATATAGTCACATTGGGAGTTAGGGCCCAGGGATATGAATTAGAAGGGAACAAAATTCAACTTATGTAGAGATGAGATAATAAATGCATAAGATAAAAGTGTACTTTATTCCTATGAAAGAACCCAGAGCTGTGCTTTAACTATTTCTAGCCCTCAATTTACCACAAACCAAAAGGAAAGAAAAATGTTTTCAATGTAATTTTTAAAAAGGACAGAGACATGTAGATCACAGAGGCCCCCAAAATGAATATGAAACATCCATTTTCTCCATCATCAGAACTCAAGAGGCCGGCCACTTCAGTGTAATATATTCAACCCATCAACTGTTTACTGAGCACCAATTATAACCAATAATCACTAAGCTGTCATTCACTAAGACAGAACAGAGTCAGGGTTAGAAGTGCAGGCTCTACCTTTGAAAGAATGAGGTCAATATATATGGAACAATCTGTAAGATAATAAGTGATTTAAAACTAAGGTGAAAATTCTTATGTTTCAAAGGGTACCATTTGTACAAAAAGAGGAAATGTGTGTGCTTTTTATGCATAGAACATCTCTGGAAGGATTTTTTAAAAACTACTAAAAGTGGTGCTATTTGGGGCCATGGCGGAGTAGTGCAGTCCCTGCCTTAAAAAAAAAAAAAGGAAAAAGGGAAAAGGGGAAAAGGAATAAAGCATCAGCTAGTGTAGGACTGATCTTTGAGAGAAGAGACATAAAGGCAGGGAAAGTTGCAATAACCCAGGCTTACGGTCTGCAGATGAGTTCCAGTCCACTATTCTGGGAGGAAGAATCAGGCACAGCTAAGAAATTGTACCTTTTAAAAAGATTGGAGACTGGAGAGATGGCTCAGCAGTTAAAAGCACTGACTGCCCTTCCAAAAGTCCCTAGTTCAATTCCTAGCAACCACATGGTGGCTCACAACCATCTGCAACGGGATCTGATGCCCTCTTCTGCTGTGTATATGAATACAGCTACAGTGTACTCATCATTTATAAAATAAACAAAGAAGAAAGAAAGGAAGAAAGAAAGAAGGAAGGAAGGAAGGAAGGAAGGAAGAAAGAAAGAAAGAAAGAAAGAAAGAAAGAAAATCTTTAAAATGTCAAAATGTGCAGAACAGCATATCAGAAGTAAAATGAAACACAGAGAGATACCACAATTTTCAGAAGCATTGAGTCTGCCCCTGCGCATGCTCTGATCTGCACAAGTGTAAGAAGTGGTCCACTGCTGAGAAAAAGCCATCGGAAATAGGAAGAAGAATGCTTTCCGATGTTACGTAGATCGAGAAATAAACATAGGTCAGAATGGGAAGATTACACACTATGTAGAGTACTGGGTGAGATCCTCAGAAGTGAAGACAAGTTAGCCCTCAATTATTAAAAAGTAGTACAGTAAAAACTTGTAAGTGGGCCGACCCTTCAGGATAGGCAGTGGGAAGACGTGGCACGGGGAAGACATGCTATGATCAGCACTTGAACTCTACTTACCTCTATATCATATGCCTTTCTGTACTGTTTGGATTTCTTGTGTGCATAGAGATTGCATTTATAAAACGTTTTAAAGGGCAAAGTATTTCGAGTCAGACCACTAGGGTAAGAATCTGGTTCCGCCACTCCTGAGCTGTGTAAAACTGAGCAAATCTTAGTTTGGTTAACCCTGAAATAGACTTGCTTTGGGTTACAGTGAAAAGTAATCAGACATTTTAAACTACTAGTAGCTCCTGACACTTCTAGGCAACCATTTCTGCTTTCTTCTGACTTATCATGTGTGTTTCTGACAAAAGCACTCCACTTTTCTTTCAGAGAAACACATCTGGCCCACCAGTCCAGATGTTCCAGGAAGGCAAGGATTCAATCCCCCTGCCCCACATCCTGAAATAGACAAGTTATGAAGTTGCTATCCCTCTCACCCCAAGCACAGAAATAAATCAGTCCATGGAAAACAGTGCTGTGGCTTTTACTGAAAATGCTGGGAAAGAAGGTTCCTCTGGAGAGTCTCCTTTCTTCAAAGAAGCAGCGCCTGAGAGGCTGTCCACACTCCAGTAGATGGCCCTACACCCATATTCATACTGAGAGCTCTGAGTGGACTCAGTGGGCAAAAACAAAAAATAGGAGCACATGAAATTGGGAAGGTACAGGAAATGTGGGGAAGGAAGTGAAAGGGAGAGAATGAGGTATGGACTAGATCAAAACATTGTGTACATATATGAAATTATCAAGAAATTGAAAAAACCACTATACAAACAATTTTTAAAAGAAAAGAAATGCCTCTTTTTACTAGAATTTTTAAGTTGATGGACTGGAGCTGTTGATAGTCAGAGATTCCATCTGAAGATGAAAGCCAAGAAAGATGGAAGCAAAACTTAGAAAGGCATGGTCCTACCTGGGTGTGGTGGTGCAAGCCTTTAATTCCAGCACTCAGGATCCAGAGGCAGGTGGATCTCTGTGAATCTGAGGCCAGCCTGGTCTACAGAGAAAATTCCAAGATAGCCAGGGCTGCTACACAGAGGAATCCTGTTTCCATTTTTTTTAAATATGCAGACAAACAAGCAAAAAAAAAAAGAAAAAAGAAAAAAAGAAATGTGTGGTCCTGATGATGTCATTTAAATGTCTATAGCCAGTTTCTACTAGATATCACTGGCAACCAGAAGAGGCCTGGAGAATTCAGTAGCAATTAGCAATATCCAATTCTTTCAGTACATGCAGAGCCCAGACAGAACGTCAGAAACCATATCAAGAACTAGGCATTCAAACATGAGGTCCTTGCCTTCAAGAAGCTTATAACCTTGCAAAGGAGACAACCACTCAAAGCGGCATCTGCCAGAATAGAGATATTCTCAGGATGCTGTAAGTGTTGTACAGAGATCATTTAGGGAAGGAATTGGCTACACATACAATAATTTAAGGATGTGATGCTCAAACTGAGCTTTGATGAATGGTGAGATGGGAAAAATGCATGTTATGCGAAGACATAAGGAAGCATGGTGTGTTCCAAGGAGAATAGCAGTGATCAGTACCCAGAGGAAAAAAGATCACGAAGCATCTCCTATGTGGTGCCTGAGAATGTAATCCACAGTCTGCTCACAGTGGGGTGCTGTATCAGTTTCATTTCTCATTGCTATGACCAAATGCCTGACAGGAAGTTTGTGTTGGTTCATAGTGCAAGGATACAGTTCACAGTTCCATCATGGTGAGGAAGTCATAGAAATCAGAGCTTGAGGCAGCTGGTCAGATTGCATCTTCAAACAAGAAGCAGAGAGCAATGAATGTTGGGGTTCAGCTATCTTTTTCCCCTATACGCAGTTTGGTACCTGAGATCATAGCATGACTTACTGACAGGCGGAGTCTTACAACCTCACTCTAGAAAATCCTCACAGACAATGCCTAGAGTTCCCCCACCCATGGTGATTCTAAATTTCATTGAGTTGACAACTGACATGAACCATCACAGTTGCCATTCAAAGACTTTAATTCCTGGGAGAGATATGATGAGATACTTTTGTGTGTAAAGAATGGATTAAAGGATTGGAAAGATGGTTCAGTTGATAAAGTCCTAGCCATGCAAGCATGAGGAACTGAATCAGATACTCAGCACTCAACTCAAAAATGATTGGTACAAGAGTACATACCTGCAATCCCAGAGGATAGAGATGGGAGGATCCCTGGGGCTTGCTGGCCAGCCAATCTAGCTGAATTGATGAGCTGTGGGTTCAGTGAGAGTCTTTATCTCACAAAATAGGATAAAGTGATTGCAGAAGACACCTGATGCTGACCTCTGTCCTCCATATGTACACATATGCTCACCTGTACCTATGCAGATGCATACATATGCGCACATACATACACACATGATTGAAAACCAAGGCAGATAAAGACGGCCAATAGGAACAATGTCAGAGTAATTTGTGCTTGAAACTGTGAGAAGTTGAGTTAAGATATTTAAAATAGGGAAGAGGGAGAGTTTGTTGTTATTGTTGCTTGTTTTGTGTGTTTTACCTGCATACATGCCGGTGTACCACATGTGTGAGTTACAGACAGTTATAAGCTGGCATGTCAATACTCTCAACTGCTAAGCCATCTCTCCAGCCTCCAAGAGGAATAATTTTTTTAAATGAATTTTGAAGCTTTTGTGCCTGGTATGTGCAGAGGCCAGAAGAGAGCATTAGATCCTCTGGAACTGGAATTACAGATGATTGTGTGCCACCATGTGAGTGCTTGGAATCAAAACCAGGTCATCTGGTAAAGCACTAGTACTCTAATCTTCTGAGACATCTCTCCAGCCCCTGATTCTAATCATACCTGACATTCTTGGGCTTTTCAGTTACTCCATCTGGGTCCCTTATTTGTTTTGAAACCAGCTTTGGTTGGAGTTGATGCTAGTGTCAAGTAGAAGGTGTTTGATTGATATAGAACCCTAAAGGTGAAAGGTAGATTCCAGAATTCTCAAAGCAAATGTTGGTCCCACCTCCCAACAGTCATGAGCATATTGATAACCTATTGATGATATTACCAATCCAATCTCCACTCAAAAATTCCAACAGCTAGGGACCAACTTTTCATCACATAAACCTTTGCATGGAAGCAATGGAGAAGACTTCAAACCACATCAGTTTATTTGCCTCCTGTTTTGGTCAGGGTTCTCGAGAGGATCAGAACTGATATAAATGCACACACACACACACACACACACACACATGCACATGCACACACGCACGCACAACAATTTATTAGAATGACTTACAGACTGTGGCCCAGCTAATTCAACAATGACTGTTCACCAATAGACAGTCCACAAATCCAATAGTTGTTTGGTCCTCAAGGCTGGATAGCTCAGCTGGTCTTTAGTAATATTCTAGAATCTCAAAGAAGTTGGCTCTAATGCCAGTGAAGAAATGGACTTGCTAGGGAGAGCAAGCAAAGAGCAAAAGCTTCCTTCTTCCATGTACTTGATATAGGCTTCCAGCAGAGGGTGTGGCCAAGATTAAAAGTGAATCTTCCTACCTCAAAAGATCTGGATTAGAATTGGGTCCCACTTCAAATGATTTAATTAAGCAAAAAATCCTACACAGATGCACCCAGACGTTTGGAGTTTGATTAATTCCAGATGTAGTCAAGCTGACAATCAAGAAAAGCCATCACACCTTCCCAAACCCAACCTCTGAATACCATCAACATATGAATTCCCAACACATGGACTCTGGGACACATTCAAAACATAAAAGTAAGATTAAGTTCCTAGAAGAGGTAAGAGCTATGAGCTTCCAAGCCACACAAGTAGCTGTGTTTTTTAAAGTACCTATTAAAACTTTACATTTTATTAAATGCCACTTGAGCAATGAAAAAAGGGATAGGCTCAGCTGTCACAGGAAATATACAGTACATATCTATATAAGACCCCAAACTGTCCTGTGTGGCCTTAGAGGATGAGGAACAATTAAGACAGCCAAGGTTATAAAGGTGTTTCCAGGGGGTAGCCAGTGCTAAGATGTACATGTATATTTGGAACTAGAGAACATAGATACATCACTGTGGTGAGGTCAGAGACATGTCTCTCCTTTATGGTCTCTAAAAATGTTTGGATTCTGGGAAAAACATAGCCAGCTCTCAGATTGTCATAGAGAAGGTGAAGAGCTGTGTGTCCAAGTGAAAGATGAAAGCAGGGACTTTGTTCTCTACACACCCACATACACCCCACCCTCCCACAAATGATCACATCTTTTTCCTGAACCTGGATCACTTCCAACTCATTTCTGTGGAGACTCAGGAAAGGGATCCTCATCCCAGAGGGGCACCTGCTCTGGGTGGAGCCTCCCAGTCTGTGAGAATGTTTCTACCACTAGGAAGAGGAACGGGTGATATCTGAGTTCCCTGGCAGCCAGCTCCCTTCATCCTCCCCATGCAGTGCTTGTCTCTCAACACCTCCCAGTGGCAGAGGAGGGGCTGTGTCCCTGCTGCTGGAGTTAATTACAGTAATTATACCTGCTCCTTCTTCAGCTCTGGTTCCCTTTGTTCCCAGTTTCCTGCCCGCTCATTTGCAAATCTAATCGCTCTGTGGATTGATTTTGTTGTTTTTTTTTTTTTTAATAGAGAACAAGATGGAAAGACAAAGATAGGGAGCAAAAAATGTGGGCGAGAAAAGAAGTATAGAGCTTGGGAGTGGGCTGGAAAGGAGTATAGAGAAAAGAGCCTAAGGGGAATGGTGGGAAAGAAGCAAATGGAAGTCTGGAAGATTCAGATGACAGAGCACCCCAGCTTTGCCAACAGCCAAGGCCTATGAGGCAGAATCATGTGGACAAGGACATCTGATCTTTCCACTTAGTCTCCAGCTCCTCCCAGGAAGAAGCAAGCGATGGAGTTTAGGAAATATCCTAAAATATGGCACTTAAGAAAATCATCTCCAGCTTGGGGGTATAGGATCTTTCTACACCACACTGAGTACCTCGGCCCTATCTACAGAATGAAAGAGGTCATGAGGTGAGGAAGGAAAATAAGGAAGAAAACAGAGAGCTCGTGGCAACTAGACAGAATTCTGCTCATTTACTTTCTCCCCTAAAGCAGACCAGGAAATCTTGCAGACCTTCTCCTGAAAAACAGGTCCCCATTATAAGGGGGATTTCCCTGTAACTAGAGAAAAAGAATGTTCTTATCCTTTAAGATAATGACAAAAACAGCAGCTGAACAGACCCTAGTCAGTCCCCTGAGCTTGATCACAACTCCATCCTACCTTTTTTGTCCTTTCATCATGAGGCCACTGGCTATTCACAAAAGTACAGTGTCCTTAGATCTCCATTTCTGAACACTCCTGTATTGTGGAAAGCTTACATCAAATAAATACATAGCCTCTTCTTCTGTTCATATGTCCTTTGTTATAGGTACATGAGTTCAGTGGGTAAAGAATTTTACACTAACCTGAAACAAGTACCAGGAAACTGGAACAATCCCATGCTCATACAACACTGATAGATACCCTGCTGCCTTGATCTCTCCAGGGATTAGTGAGATTTTTGACTCATCTAGAACTGCTGCCCAGATACTCTGGTCTTGGTTGAATGAGAGATGAGATAGAGATTTGAATGTGGAACACAAAGGGAAGCAGATGCTCAGTGAGATGTGAGTGGTGAGCCTTTTGCCTCCTGCTCAATCCCATCTTCTAGACCCTTGCAGACTGCCTGGTCCAGGACATCACAAATATGCTCTAAGGCAGGCACCCTGAGACTTCCTGTAGAACCCCACTGGAAGACAGGGGTGATGATACTCACCTTGAATCCTAGCACTAAGAAGGCAGAGACAGGGAGATCTCTGAGTTCGAGGCAGACCTTTCCTACAGAGTGAGTTCCTCCTGGTCTGTATAGTAAGACCAAGAATCTGTCTCCAAAGTGGGAGGAGCTTCTGGGGAAGAAGATGGGGAGATCCAAGCGAGCAGATGTCCTCAACACACACCAACATCCCATCAATGGCCTTTACTAGGTTCTACCCAAATGTTTGTTTTAAAAAAATACAAATGTTAAAAGAAATGAAAGAGGCCCTTCTATTAAAGATTAGAAAACAACTGATCCACTCTGAATCTGTCAAGGGAAACTGAGGCAAACAGATCTAATGGCCTTGTGTTCCATACCACATAACAGTCAGCTCATAGGCCTCTTGACTTCCAGGTGAGGGGGATTTCCACTACCCAGTACTACTTACTGGTTGCACCAGGGGAGGGGTGAATTTCCTGATTCTTCTTGGGTCCTGAGGAAAGAAGTCCAGTGTGACTGATGGCACCATCTTTCCACTAGTCCTTAGTGGACTCTTCAGTCCTCCAGCTGAGGAAGCGGCATGACAGAGAGGGAGTTTCCAAAGTTGGCTGCTACCCCATTCTCATATAGTGTTTCTCGCACCTAGCCACCACTGTTCTAAGTGGCCACCAAGAGGCAGAACTACTTCTTGAAACATTAAAAGACTATGTGTCTCCCAGTGAGAGTAAGCATAGCAGACACAATGGTCCTGGCTGTTCACAACTTCACTGCTATTCAGATTCCCTTCCCTGCACAACCAATTAATTCACAAGAAAAGGTCAGAGTTCAGTACAGTTTGGAAGCAGAGGTGGAAAATGGGAGTGGGTGTCAAGATCAACCCATAAATCAACTCTTCCAGATGACAATTCCCTACACAGCATTCAGCCAGTGTTTACTGAGTACTTACCGTGAGTCAGACACAGAACAGAGTCCCCGCCCCAGTGGAGCACAGTATAATTGGGGAGGCAGACACATCTAGATTCAGAAGTAATTATCATGCAATAAGTTAAGTTGATGTTAAAAATAAAAGTTTGGGGAGTACTTTGGAAACAAGAATGTCAGCATCAAATGTTGAGCATCCTGAATGGTTCTTATCAGAAGTAAAAAAGTTTCCCAGCCCATGGTTTTCAATCTTGGAATCCAAATCCTTTGGTCCAAGTCTATTTCTAAAAATAAAGACTGCCATACACCCTTGCATAGAAACAATCAAGGGCTTCAGAAATGTCTTTGACACTTTTTGGAAGAAGGGGGCAGTGAAACAAGGTCTCACTCTGTACCATTAGGACTTATGGTAATGCCCCTGCCTCCTCCTGCCCAGTGCTGGCATTACAAATATGAGTCACCATGTACATACAGTTTCATTTTACATTATACAGACAAGAGCATTAGTGGTCCACCATAATCCATTCTCCAGAATAACAGAACACTTAATTACTTTTTATGAGTGTATGTGCGTGTGCATGTGTGTGTTTCAGAAAAAAATACTGGAATCATTTTTTCTCCTACTACATGGGTTCTGAATCAAACTCAAGTTCTCCAACTTAGCAGTAAGCAAGTACCTTTACATGATGAGCTGTTCTGGTGGCTTAATACTTGGTTTTCCTTACTGGGTTCCATGGCTACCTGAAATAGAAATTGTGTTTCTCTCCTCTACCTCCTTGACTAAGCCATGGCCAAGCTCTGGACAATGCATATCTATTAGACATGAGACTTTTGCACCATTTCTTTAAAAGAAAGAAACACATCCTCCCCAGCACCATTTCTTGCTCCACCCTGGTTTCAATAAGACACAGTATTGAGTTATTCTGGATGGTACACATAAAAGAAACACCTTAGAAATAGTTGAATCTGGATCACTCTTTACTTTTGAATCCCATCCCCACTAACTTCAAATTTAACTTCAGAATCCCATGAGAATCCTATCCCATGCTCCCAAATATATATGTCTACACAAATACTGTGCTAGTTGACCAGATTAGACTCTCAAAAATGACTTGAGGGCTTTGATGCTAGGTAAGCTGAGTGTCCTGGCTACTTCCTCTCTGTAGAGTATCACAGTTGTGCCAGATTGAGTTTTGCACAGGGTTCTGAAGACAATGAATGTACCTGATGCTATGTCCTGTAAACTATGAAAAACAGTGTATTGCTAAAAGTTTACTTAATAATCTAGAAAAAAACAGTTTTTAGATTTTTCAACTCTTTTTTTTTTAATTTATTTTTTCTCAAATCATAATTCATTCACACAGGGGTTATAAACACAGAAAGGCAGGATGTGGGGAAGGGAAAGACAATGGAGTGTGGGTGATCGGGGGAATACAGATATTATCAGAACCAGGTACTGGCTGGCTGAAGTTTCAGGGGACAAATCACTATGACTCTGCCTATGACTCGATTGTCCTTATCTAAGTTGGTATTGTCTGCCCAGGCTACCTATTTACAAGGTCTATGACTACTCAGGCTTGTAAATTTCCACAAAAGCTGCCTGTTTACATTAGCTTATAGCCATCTGTTTCAATGTTTTTCCACTGAGACCCAAGACTTGGTGTTAGTATACATGTATGATAGGCCTATTGCTGATTTTGGGCCTATGGCTGATTTTAGGCCTTCAGTGTGTAAGCAGGGCTGCCCCTGACATCTCCTCCATTCTCCAGCCCTTCAGTATAGAAGGGCTGTGGCAATTCTAAACTTGGGAAGGTGGGGATAGAGGCCTGACCTCCAGTATTTGAAGGGGACCTTGTAATGGCTCCAGTCCCCCTGTCATTGTCCAGTGAGGCATGAGGGCCATACTCGTCCTGATGTCTTTTTCCTGGAGAGGGGATACTTTTGACATCAACCCCTATGCAGTCAGGCTTGTCCCTCAGGGAACCCAGAGAGATATTTTTAAGTTTTATTTATATTCCCTTGCAGTGCTTAGCCTCGCTACCTAAGCAAGAATTCAGATCTCCTGTCAGAGGGGGTTCTGGTGGCCCCTCTCTGCTTGGTCTAGGGGCAGAAGTTCCCCCTTTTAGGTTGGGTGGAGATGGGTTTTGGAAACACCCTGTGTAAAGTAACAACCTCATCTTGAGTCTCGTGGTCCTCCATAGCTAACTTATAATAATGTATCTGAGTAGGTTTTGCTACCAAATTATTTATCTGTTGTATCACAGAGTTAGTCTGCCTATTTGAGGGCCAGGGACAAGCAGAAAAAAGCAGAAAGAACCCAAGTAATGGTCCCAAGATGGGAGGAAATAGGGTTGACAACCTTGGAGAGGCTGAAAACCAATTCTTGTACCCAACATTCATCTGTCTCTTTCTCTCTCTGATTTTTCTTAGGGCCTTCACTACCTATCTCATGCTCTCTTTAACCCTTCTTGTCTTGTCTATGTAAAGGCAACCTTCTTCTTTAAGGGCTGTACACAGTCAAGAGCTGTACACAGTCTTTTCTATTGTAATAGAGTAATTCAAGTCCAATAAGGATCTTTGTGATTTTAGGAGGTCTCTTCAGACAGCGAAACGAGGGATTTCTTCAGATTAGTGATGTCAATCTCTAGCTGTTTGATGTTCTTGTCAGTAGCCCTTCAAAGGTCTGAGTAGTATAAGTTCAGAGGCCAGCATCTGGATTAGAACTTCTAACAACAGACATCACGGGTGATTCATTTTTACCTGGAAAGGAAAAAGAAGGGAATTCTCAGGGAGATTTCTCTTCCCTGGATGTAAATTGTTATTCACCGTATTTATGGTTGGGCCTGGATTTGTGGGGGTATCTATTTTTTTCATTAATCTTTTTGGTAGCCAGTTAGCTGTGCCTTCTGTGGTATCAGATAGGCATATCAATCCTTGGCCCCATAAGGGAACTGGGTCTGGGCCATTCCCTTTAAGGGTAAGAGGGTCCTTCCCCATATCTGTGGCAAAGTTTTGTTGGTCTCGGTGGTTCCAGAGGCAGTCAGCAGCAGATTTGCCATGAGCTTTCAGCTTTAGAGAGATAAAAGTGAACAAAGCATGGTGGAGAGTATTTCAGGGGAACTCCTTCTGAGGGGGTACCATTCCCCCTCTTTTTTTTTTAAAGCCAATTTTTCAGAGTTCTTGTAAAATCAGGGCAGAAGCACCAACAGTCGCTCCTTCCACACTCAGAGAGTCATGAAGACCATATTTAAGGATATATAAATCTATATTAATAATCTTTTGTTAAAGGACTGTTATAGCACCGACGACAACTAATCAGACTATATAATATATCGATTAGTACTAGCTTCTTCTACTTTTTATGAGATTACCTCTCTTTTGTCAATTAATTGTTGAGGAAAATTAGGATTTACATCTCTCTTGAGAATATTGAACAGAGACTTAAATTCTTTTGTGGAGAGCTTAAAATAGGATCTTAGCCAATTACCAACTCCTAGAAACTTTTGAAAATAATTTAAAATAATTAAACTCTCTCCCTCTCTCTTTTGTTTTTTAGACCCTTTATGTGTTTTTTTTTAAATTGGATATTATACGTATTTACCTTTCAATGTTATCTCCTCTTCTATTCTCCCCCAAAACCCCCTATCCCATACCCCCTCCTCCTAATTTTTGTGAGGGTGTGCTCCAAACATCCTCTCAGTCCCATCTCCCTGCTCTCGAATTCCCACACAGTAGGGGATCCAAACTTTTGGGGACCATGGCCCTCCACTTTCACTGAAGTCTAACAAGGTCACCCTCAATTCCCTATACAGGTGCATGAGTCCCTCGCTTTGTGCTCTCTGGCTGGCGGTTTAGACTTTAGGAGCTCTGGTTGAAACTTTTGATACTCCTTCTAGAAAGGCCCAAAGCATCCACACTTTGGTCTTCCTTCTTCTATGTGAGTTTTATGTGGTCTATACGTTGTTTCTTAGAAATTGTGAGCTTTGGGGCTAATATCCACTTATCAGTGAATGCATACCATGTATGTTCTTTTGAGATTGGGTCACCTCACTCAAGATGATATTTTCCAGCTCCATCCGTTTGCCTAAGAATTTCATGAACTCATTGTTTTTAATAGCTGAGAAGTACTCCATTGTATAAATGTACCACATTTTCTGCATCCATTTTTCTGTTGAAGGGCATCTGGGTTCTTTCCAACTTCTGGCTATTATAAATAAGGCTGCTATGAACATGGTGGAGCATGTGTCCCTGTTGTATGTTGAAATGTCTTTTGGGTATATGCCCAGGAGTGGTATAGCTGGGTCCTCAGGTAATACTATGTTCAATTTTCTGAGATACCGCCAGACTGCTTTACATAGTGGTTGTACCAGTTTACAATCCCACCAACAGTGGAGGAGTGTTCCTCTTTCTCCACATCCTCGCAAACATGTGCTGTCATCTGTGTTTCTGATCTTAGCCATTCCGACTGGTGTGAGGTGGAATCTCAGTGTTGTTTTCATTTGCATTTCCCTGATGACTAGGGATGCTGAACACTTCTTTAGGTGCTTCTCAACCATTCGAGCTTCCTCAGTTGAGAATTCTTTGTTCAGCTCTGTGCTCCATTTTTAAATAGGATTCTTTGATTGTCTAGAGTCTAATTTCTTCAGTTCTTTGTATACCTTGGATATTAGCCCTTTATCAGATGTAGGGTTGGTGAAGATCTTTTCCCAATCTGTTGGTTGCCGCTTTGTCCTATTGACTGTGTCCTTTGCTTTACAGAAGCTTTGCAGTTTTATGAGGTCCCATTTCTCAATTCTTGGTCTTAGAGCACAGGCCGTTGGTGTTCTGTTCAGGAACTTTTCTCCTGTGCCTATGTGTTCCAGGCTTTTCTCCAGTTTCTCTTCTATTAGTTTCAGTGTGGCTGGTTTTAGGTGGAGGTCCTTAATCCACTTGGAATTGAGCTTTGAACAAGGAGATAAGTATGGATCAATTTGCATCTTTCTACATGCTGACCTCCAGTTGGACCAGCACCATTCGTTGAAAATGATGTCTTTTTTCCACTCGATGGTTTTAGCTCCTTTGTCAAAGATCAGGTGACCATAGGTATGGGGGTTCATTTCTGGGTCTTCTATTCTATTCCATTGATCCTCCCGCTTGTCTGTGTTCCAATACCACACAGGTTTTTTTTTACCACTATTGCTTTGTAGTACAGCTTGAAGTCAGGGATGGTGATTCCCCCAGAAGTTCTTTTATTGCTGAGAGTAGTTTTCGCAGTCCTGGATTTTTTGTTATTCCAAATGAATTTTAAGATTGCTTTTTCTATCTCTGTGAAGAATTGAGTGGGAATTTTCATGGGGATTGCATCAACTCTGTAGATGCTTTTTGGCAAAATAGCCATTTTTACTATATTAATCCTTCCAATCCATGAGCATGGGAGATCTTTCCATCTTCTGAGATCTGCTTCAATTTCTTTCTTCAGGGGCATGAAGTTCTTGTCATACAGGTCTTTTGCTTGCTTGGTTAGGTTCACACCCAGGTATTTTATATTCTCTGTGACTATTGTGAAGGTTGTCATTTCCATAATTCCTTTCTCAGCCAGTTTATCTTTTGAGTAGAGGAAGGCTACTGATTTGCTTGAGTTAATTTTATATCCAGCCACTTTGATAAAGTTGTTTATCAGGTTTAGGAGTTCTCTGGTGGAAGTTTTGGGGTCACTTAAGTATACTATCATATCATCTGCAAATAGTGAGATTTTGACTTCCTCCTTTCCTATTTGTATCCCTTTGACCTCCTTGTGTTGCCTAATTGCTCTGGCTAGGACTTCCAATACTATATTAAATAAGTAGAGGGAGAGTGGGTAGCCTTGCCTAGTCTCTGATTTTAGTGGGATTGCTTCAAGTTTCTCTCCATTTAGTTTGATGCTGGCTACTGGTTTGCTGTATATTGCTTTTACTATGTTTAGGTATAGACCTTGAATTCCTGACCTTTCCAAGACTTTTATCATGAAGGGGTGTTGAATTTTGTCAAATGCTTTCTCAGCATCTAGTGATATGATCATGTGGTTTTTTTCTTTGAGTTTGTTTATATAGTGGATTACATTGATGGATTTCTGAGTATTGAACCAACCCTGCATTCCTGGGATAAAGCCTACTTGATCGTGATGGATAATTGTTTTGATTTGTTCTTGGATTCAGTTTGCTAGAATTTTATTGAGTAATTTTGCATCAATGTTCATAAGGGAGATTGGTCTGAAGATCTCTTTCTTTGTTGGGACTTTGTGTGGTTTAGGTATGAGCGCAATTGTGGCTTCATAGAATGAATTGGGCAGTGTACCTTCTGTTTCTATTTTGTGGAATAGTTTGAAGAGAATTGGAATTAGGTCTTCCTTGAAGGTCTGATAGAATTCTGCACTAAAACTGTCTGGTCCCGGACTTTTCTTTGTAGGGAGACTTTTAATGACTGCTTCTATTTCTTTTGGGGTTATGGGACTGTTTAGATGGTTTATCTGATCCTGATTTAACATTGGTAACTGGTATTTGTCTAGAAAATTGTCCATTTGATCCAAATTTTCCAATTTTGTTGAGTATAGGCTTTTGTAGTAGGATCTGATGATTTTTTTAAATTTCCTCGGTTTCTGTTGTTATGTCACCCTTTTCAGTTCTGATTTTATTAATTTGGATACTGTCTCTCTGCCCTCTGATTAGTCTAGCTAAGGGTTTATCTATCTTGTTGATTTTCTCAACGAACCAGCTCCTGGTTTTATTGATTCTTTGGATAGTTCTTTTTGTTTCTATTTGGTTGATTTCAGCTCTGAGTTTGATTATTTCCTGCCGTCTACTCCTCTTGGGTGTACTAGCTTCTTTTTGTTCTAGGTCTTTCAGCTGTGTCATCAAGCTGCTAGTGTATGCTCCCTCCAGTTTCGTTTTGTAGGCACTTAGAGCTATGAATTTTCCTCTTAGCACTGCTTTCATTGTATCCCATAGATTTTGGTATGATGTGTCATCATTTTCATTAAACTCTAAAAAGTTTTTAATTTCTTTCTTTATTTCTTCCCTTACCAGATTATCAAGGAGTAGGGTGTTGTTCAGTTTCCATGTGAATGTGGGCTTTCCATTGTCTTTGTCATTTTTGAAGACCAGCCTCAGACCATGGTGATCTGATAGGATGCAGTGGATTATTTCAATTTTTTTTATATCTGTTGAAGCCTGTCTTGTGTCCAATTATATGATCTATTTTGGAGAAGGTACCATGAGGTGCTGAGAAAAAGGTGTATTCTTTTGCTTTAGGGTGAAATGTTCTATGGATATCTGTTAAGTCCATTTGGTTCATAACTTCTGTTAGTTTGACTGTATCTCTATTTAGTTTCTGTTTCCATGATCTATCCATTGCTGAGAGTGGGGTGTTGAAGTCTCCCACTATTATTGTGTGAGGTGCAATATGTGTTTTGAGCTTTAGTAAGGTTTCTTTTATGAAAGTGGGTGCTCTTCTCTTTGGTGCATAGATATTCAGAATTGAGAATTCATGTTGGTTAATTTTTCCTTTGACAAGTATAAAATGTCCTTCCTTATCCTTTTTTATAGCTTTAAGTTGAAAGTCAATTTTATTCGATATTAGAATGGCTACTCCCACTTGTTTCTTAGGGCCATTTGCTTGAAAAATTGTTTTCCAACCTTTTACTCTAAGGTAGTGTCTGTCTTTGTCGCTGAGGTGGGTTTCCTGTAAGCAGCAAAAAGCTGGGTCCTGTTTGCGTATCCAGTCCGTTAGCCTATGCCTTTTTATTGGGGAATTGAGTCCATTGATATTAAGAGATATTAAGAGAGAGGGTGTTGTTGCTTCCTGTCATTTTTGCTAATAGTGGAGACATCGTTTGTGTGGTTATCTTCTTTTGGGTTTGATGGAAAAGGATTATTTTCTTGCTCTTTCTAGGGTATGATTCCCCTCCTTGTATTGGAGCTTTCCTGCTATTATCCTTTGTAGTGCCGGATTTGTGGGAAGATACTGTGTAAATTTGGTTTTGTCATGGAATATCTTGGTTTCTCCCTCTATGGTAACTGAGAGTTTTGCTGGGTATAGTAGCCTGGGCTGGCATTTATGTTCTCTTAGGGTCTGTATGATATTTGTCCAGGATCTTCTGGCTTTTGTAGTATCTGGTGAGAAGTCAGGTGTAATTCTGATTGGTTTGCCTTTATATGTTACTTGGCCTTTTTCCCTTACTGCTTTTAAAATTCTTTCTTTGTTTTGTGCATTTTGTGTCTTGATTATTATGTGACGGGAGGTATTTCTTTTTTGATCTAGTCTGTTTGGCATTCTGTAGGCTTCTTGTGTGATTATGGGCATCTCATTCCTTAGGTTAGGGAAGTTTTCCTCAATAATTTTGTTGAAGATCTTTACTGGCCCTTTAAGTTGGGAATCTTCACTCTCATCTATACCTATTATCCTTAGGTTTGGTCTTCTCATTGCGTCCTGGATTTCCTGGATGTTTTGTGATAAGAACTTTTTGCATTTTGTGTTTTCTTTGACAGTTGTGTCAATATTTTCTAAGGTATCTTCTGCACCTGAGATTCTTTCTTCTATCTCTTGTATTCTGTTGGTGATGCTTGTGTCTATGACTCCTGATTTCTTTCTTAGGTTTTCTATCTCCAGGGTAATCTCCCTTTGTGATTTCTTTACTGTTTTTACTTCCATTTTTATGTTCTGGATGGTTTTGTTCAATTCCTTCATCTGTTTGTTTGTGTTTTCTTGTAATTCTTTAAAGGATTTTTGTGTTTCTTTAAGGACTTCATCCTGTTTACCTGTGTTCTCCTCAAGTTTTTTGATAGTGTGATTTATTTCCTTCTTATAGTCCTCTAGCATCATCATTAGAATTGATTTTAGATCTGGTTCTTGCTTTCCTGGTGATATGGGGAGTTTGGGACTTTCTAATGTGGGAGAACTAGGTTCTGATGATGGCAAGTACCTTGGGTTGCTGGTGCTTGTGTTCTTGTGCTTGCCTTTTGCCATCTGGATCCCCTTTGTGTAATCTGTGCTTTCTCTGACTGGGGCCTGTCTTTTCTATTATCTAGGTTGTGTCAGAATTGTTTGGGATGGGTTTTTCTGCTGGGGTTAGAGCTGTGGCCCAAGATCTGCTCCATGCTCAGGTGGAAACCGGAAGGGGGCCTGGGCTCCGGGTCAGGAGTGGATTCCTGGGTCCCAGTGGGTCCCAGTTGCTTCCTGATTGGGCAAGTATTGCTGCTTCCTATCCTAAGGTACTGGTTGGGTTAGAGCTCCTGGGATCCCTGCTTACTCTGGGTGCTGTGAGATTGGGTGCAGCGCTGATTCCCAGGATTTGCTAAGTGCTCAGGCTCAGACTGGAAGGAACCCACACTCCAGGCCAGGAGTGAATTCCTGGGTCCCAGTGGGTCCCAGTTGCTTCCTGTTTGGGGGAAGTATTGCCACCTCCTAGCTTAAGATACTGCTTAGGTTAGAGCTCCTGAAAGCCCCACTTCCTCTAGGTTCTGAGAGATTGGGTGCAGAGCTGACTCCCGGGATCTGCTCGAGCTCAGACTGGAAGGAACCTGTGCCCGGGGCCAGGAGTGAATTCCTGGGTCCCAGTGGGTCCCGGTTGCTCCCTGTTTGGGGGGAAGTATTGCCACCTCCTAGCCTAAGATACTGCTTGGGTTAGACCTCCTAAGAGCCCCGCTTCCTCTAGGTTCTATGAGATTGAGTGCAGAGCTGACTCCCAGGATCTGCTAGGGCCCAGACTGGATGGAGCCCGTGCTCCGGGCCAGGAGTGAATTCCTGGGTCCTAGTGGGTCCCGGTTGCTCTCTGGGGCAAGTGCTGCTTTTTCCTTACCTGAGATGTTGCCTGAGTTAAAGCTCCTGGGAGCCCCTCTTTCTCTCTGTTTTCTGGGGTTGGGTGCTGAGCTGCTCGGGCCCAGACCGGAAGTCCAATTTTTCATCTCTTAAACAGCTTTGTCATGTATGCAATACAGAAGCCACAGAATTCAACTTTTCTGTATTAGCCAGTCTTGGGCTTCTCATGAGCAGGAAATATCATTTTGCAATACACAGTTGAAGTTGTTATTCTCTCTATGATATACAAGTGAGCTATATGTGTTGTATCAAAAAGGAAAGAGTGAACCAGCGTATCTTAAGAATGCTCTGGATGGGTGTCATCCAAGAAAATAAAAGAAAGGTTCCACAGAAAAATGAATTTTGAAAAAGCTCAATGTATTTTAGGGGGGGTATTAAGAATAGAAGTTTCTTCCCAGTGGAATTTCTTGCTGAATCTCCATTGCGAAGACCTAGCATGCAGAATTATATATACATAGAATGTTTGCCTATGAGTACTTCCATGGTGGGGTTCTTCTAGTGAAATTACTTGCTGCCTTATGCAATATGACTGTGCTCATAGTTAGTCATGTTTATAGAGGAGGATGAGCATATTTTTAACCCATTAAATTCTAAAGAGGGCTGAGCCAAATTTCCATTCCCTCAGATATAACATTGCCCTTTCATTCTCTCTCCCTCACCTGTGATGGTTGGCTTGGCTAGGTGATGGTACCCAAGGATCCAGCCAAACACTAATCCTGGTGATGCTGTGAATGTATTTTGTACAATAGTTAACATCCATGACCAAAGGATTCCAAGTCAAATAGGTTAACTTTGGTAGTATAGTTGGGCTCCATCAAATCAGTAGAAAAGCCCTAAGAACAAATCAACAGTCTCCCAGGAAGAACTTCTCCCTAGAGGGCAGCAGTAAATTCTATCTGACAGTTTCCTAGCCTTACAGACTGCTTAAAACCTGGAGGCTTGCTAAGCCAAAATACACAAGCATGTGCAAGCATGTATGACTTGTCCTTGGAGATACAATAGATAGATTGAGAGGTTAATAAGTAAGTGGGGTTGTACGGGTAGTCAGCCCTGATACCTGCAAGTTCTGTATCCATACTTTTTTCTAGCTGAAAACCAAAATATTGAAAAGAAAATTCTATAAAAATTTCAAATAAAAAATAAAATTTGTTGAATTCTGAGATCCTTGCTGAATCCAAAACAAATGAAATCATTTGTAGGCCCAACCTGCTAGTCCCTGCCAGGATGACAGTCTCTCCCTAGCATCCATTGTTTGACCATTGTTGACCTTGTGTCTTATTTATGCACTATAGGGTTAAGAGATGGCATAGTTAAGATCCTGAACATGTACATTACTGTTTTCCCTGTCATTAGTCCCTAAACTAGACAGGACAGAAAATATTTATGTAGCAATAATATCATAATAGGTATTATAAAATATTTAGAGGTGACAAAAATATATAGGCAAGTGTGTTGGGGCTTAGAGGTAAATACTCTGCCATTTTATATGAGGAACTTTAACAGCTGTGATTTTTTGTGTCTTAGTAAAAGGGTGTCTTGAAACCAGTGTTCCACAGATACTCAGGAAACACTGTGTGTGTGTGTGTGTGTGTGTGTGTGTGTGTGTGTGCGTGTGTGTGTCTGTGTGTACATATGAATGGTACAGCCACAAGCAGCAGTGATGTCAGAGCTATCTATATTCTACTGGCTCTGTCTCTATTAGAAGAGCTCTGACTAATGTTCCATTCAAACAAATCAGTAAGTGGCGTACAGAAATCCCCAATTCAATCTGTCCTAAAGCAGGAGAGTGGCACAATTAATATCATGAAAGAGGTTACAAAGAAGGAAGTCTCTATGTAGGAATGACAAATTTTGGCCCAAAACAAAAAATTGGGGTGGATTTTTCACAAATCATTGACTGTTTCTGGTAGAGTCAAGGAAGAATAAATCAATGATTAAAGATGTGTTTGGAGCCTTAAGAAAGAAAGGAGCTATGTTCGAGTTCTTATTCATCTGTTTATCATCTCACGGCCCTGAAGAGCTTTTGCTGTTATTCCTGACCACTCACAGAGAGTTTTGTGCTTCCAAAACTTCCTCTATCCATTTGAACTGTACCAAGTACTTTTGTTTGCTACAGTAGGCCAATGCCAAACTCACACCCCAACTGGGGAAAATGCCTCAATGACAGAAGATTTCCAAAAACCGTGAAAGTTTTTGTGTGTTTTCAAAGTGTATTCTGACATGAGACTCAAAACTTGGACTGATAAAAATCTGGTAATTAGAAATGCTAACTTGAAAAATCAAATATTCAGAACCAGAACATTCCAAAAGAAATCATCTAGGGTAGAAATATTTTTGGTCTTATTCTTGGGACTGCTGTCAGTGACCATGACAATGAAGCATTGATTCCAGTACTCAATCTCAAAAACAGAAAGACGTAGTTAGGTGATATCGTATGAGATCACTACACACAATCACCAAATGGATTTGATTTGACTGCAACGGCAGAAAAGATGCACCGCAACTTCAGTGTTTCTAGCATGGGGAGAGCCAGGGCAATGGCCGAACAAAACTATTGCTGTCTCCTGAGGCAATATTCAAAAACCAAAAGTAAACTCAGAAAGAAAACCTCCAAAAAACTCTGCACCAGAAGAAGATAAATGTTAGCTAGGATCAATACGGTGAAACACAAAATCAAATAAGCAAATCTAAACATTACCTAAAGCTGCCTGTGAGGCCAGCCTCTGAAATGTCTGGGAAGATAAAGCTCATGAGTGGAGAGCAAACGTGGGGCAACCCTGCCCTCTACATAAGCATCCCATTAAGCATCCAGACTGCAAAGGGCACCCTTGTCCAATGCCTTTATACAGATAGATCTTAATGCACTCAAAAGGCAGACCAGAGCAGTTTGTCTGAAAACCCTGAGCCAATCTAGATAGTTCTGTTTCAATCACCTCCCAGTACTATTATTAAAAGAATGTGAATTTCTGGGTAAAATCACTAGACTGTAGTAAGAACACAAAATTTCTTCAAGGACTTGATAGAATGAAATATCAGCACCCAAGAAGAGAGAAAGCATTTTTGTGCCACAGAATTCCACAATGGCAGGCAAGAAAAGAAATGAAATTTTCTATTATGATCCAGAATAGCTCCTTAAGTCATTCTCAAGAAACCAGCACATGAGAAAGTAACTGAGTTTTCAGTTCTCACTATGCCCAGCAACATAGAGAGGAATGACATAAAACAGTGAGTGGACATATTCAGAAGTCCTGCCACTCCCATGGGGCAGAACCAAGAGGCATCTCCCACACTTGCACATTTCCAGAGAGAAATACAGAAAAAACTTCAGAAGCACAATCTGACCACTTTAAACTTTAAGAAAATAACAGAATGGATTCCTTCATGAGTTTTATTCTATTCAAATTAATGAAAGTATAAAAAAATAGGTAAAAGATCATAAAACAATAAAGTATAATGATAAGAAACTTAGCAATAGGGGAGAAAATTATGGATGAAAATACACTTTACTACATCTCTAATAAGAGAACTGGAAACATCTGAATGAAATGGAATAGACCCAGATGAAAAATAGACAGGACTAAGGAAAAGCCTGAGATAATCACAGTGAACGGTAAGAAAATAAGACAGACATTAAGGCAATTGAACCCGGTATGATAGGGGCAAAGAATAAAGATCACTAAACATAAGGATAATTGATTCCCCAAAGCTTTAAAAAAAAAAGGAGTGGGATCCAATATTCTGAAATATAATATAGGAAAATCCTTCACTAAAATGATGGGGAGGAAATCAAAGTGGTCCATCAAATGAACCATGAAGAGCTATTACATAATAGCACACATCAAAATATATAGCCTAAGGACAAAAAAATAAACAAATAAAGGGACACAAATAGGAAAAGAAGGCAAACTATTCCTGTTTGTGGATGATATTATACATAAGAGAGTCCAAAATTTCCACCCAAAGGACTTTTAGAAATGATCAGTTTCGGCAAACAGGCAAAATACAGAATCAACTTAGAAAAATCAATCACTTTCCTATACACTAAGCACAAACAGGAAAAACAGAGAACGAGAGACCGTGGACACACATTCACAATAGCTTCAAGGTAAATAAAATGCCTAGGAATAGACTTAACTAAAAAGGTGAAAGATACCTATAATGAGATCATTAAAGCTCTAAAGAAAGATATTGAGAAAGATATGAGAAATACGAAAGACAGCATATATATATATATATATATATATATATATATATATATATACCATGGTTGGTTGGTAAAACTAACATTGTGAAAATGACCATTCTACAAAGCTACTTATAGATTCAATACAACCCCAATCAAAATCCCCATCTCACTCTTCACAATAGTAGAAAATAAACTATAATAAAATTCATTCAGGACCACAAAAGATCTAGAGAACCAAACAAACCAGAGCAAAATGAACAGTGCCGATGGTCTAACTTGCCAAATGTGAAGATCAGTGGAACAAAACAGAAGACCTAAACATGATTCCATGTAATTACATCTATCTAATATTTTTTAAAAATGCCAAAACATACCTTGGAGGAAAGGCAGTATCTTCAACAAATAGTTTTGGGGTAAGTGGATGTCCACATGAATAGGAATGAAACTAAGCCTGTTTGCAATACCTTGCACAAAACAAACTCCAAATGGATCTAGGACCTGAAACCTGAAATGCTGAAACAGCTAGAAGGAAATCCAGGCAGTGCCCACAGGATGCAGGGATAGCATGGGACTTTCTGAATAGGGATCCCTTTGCCCAGGAATTAAGGCCAACAATTGACGAGTGAGACCTCATAAAGCTAAAACGCTTTTGATATTTATTACATGAAACAAAGCAAAATAGAGTTTTAAAAGCTCGTGTGTGTGTCTGGGGGGGGTGGCAGGTTATGGATATCATATGTATTGGATGCCATCAGAGACCAGAAGAGAGAGTCAGATCCCCTGGAGCTGGAGTTACAGGTGGTTGTGAGCTACCTGATATAGGTTGTGGGAACTGAACTAGGGTCCCCTCCAAGCACTCTTAACCACTGAGCCATCTCTCCAACCCACAAAATGACATTTTAGATTGGATTTTACCCTACGTCCACAGCTTCTGTCCCCAAAGGAAGTAACTAAAGAGGACCTTTCATTTTGTGAGAGCCACCACACTGAGAATCCCAGCTTAACCAACCCAGTTCTCCAGTTCAGGACCTTTCATTTGCAGAGTGGCTAAACACTGTGTGGAAGGACACTTTCGTTTGATTGTTTTGAGACACTGTATCACCATTGGGCTCTAGCTATCGTCTAGCTCACATTGATCTCCCTTCCTCAGCCTCCAGAGTGCTAGGATAAAAAGTGGAGGCTTCCATGTCCAGATTCTTGCCTGATTTGATGAGAAGGAAGAGATGCTGAAAACCTTTCCTTCTGAATTTCTGCAGTACTAAATCCCTAGCTCATTACAAGAAGAAAAGAATTATAGCATACCTGGCCAGAAAGAGGAGTATTGTAAGTTAGGATGTCACCAAGGGCTGAGTGCAGAGACAAACTCCAGAGTGTGTCTCTCAAATGAGATGCACAGGCCACTTAACTTTGACTTTGTTTGCTTTTTTCTCAATGGCATGTATTAAGTAATGAGGGAGGGACAAGGGCCTTGGCACCAAATGGCCCACGTTTCCATCTCATCTGTGCCTATTTAGTGACTTTAGGCAATTCCCATTCACCCATCTAAGTTTCCATTTCCACATCTGGAAAACTAGGCTAGTAAGAGCACCCAACCTCGCAAAGCTACTAGGTGATTGAGAGAAGAACAGCTCTCATGTGATATGTAAATCCTCTAAACTGGTAATTAGGATTTATTCTGGAAGTTGTTTGGCCCTGTGTCCCTTGGAACTTTGAAAATGGCTGTCTTGCTACAAGATGGCATCTTTTTCTCTCCCCACAGTTGTGCACATATGATACCCACTGGACAGAGGGAGGACAGCACCTCCTGGAGAGATCCAACTCTAGTACTAATGCAACTTTTAACCAGAGGCCTTGGAAAGCAACAGGCACCTGAATCATGGCAACCTGTCTCTATCCTCCAGTTTGATTGTAAAAGATACTTGTCCCTACCATCATGTTTGGGTAGGCAACTGTCCAAATATTGAACTGACTTTACCATACTTTTTATATAATCACTTTGAAAGAAAGAGGATGAGATGGTGAGTATTTAAGAGAATTGGAATCAACAGTGAATACTATCAGACCTGTCAAAGGTGGAGAACCATTAGACTCCATTGCTCCTCCCCCCAACCCTGACCCCAGCTTCCTTAAACTGTGTTCAGTTGTGAAAGAGAACGGTGGAATTAAAGTCATTCTGCGACTCTAGAAGTAGGGCAGAAGTTGTGTCTAAAAGGCAAGATGTAATTAGGGATTATATAATTTGACCCATAATAACATAAAAGCCTGTGGTTTGGCTTTCACACACTCTGTGTCTTCTTTTCTAAGTATGTTATAGCAGAAGAAAATGTAGCAGCAAGTCTGAACCACAGCTCAGGTCACGCATTACGTATTTAAATCCTGTCAACATCATGGGAAAACATCAGAATGGCTTGAACCAGGTAGGCCCAACAGGCAGCATCACATGAGATAACAACACAGGGACCCTGAGTCAGATACTAGATCCCCTGTCTGAACACTTCATAACTGTAGGAAAGCCTGGAAAGATCCATTTGGTCTTAGTTTTCATCTGCAAAATGGGGATGTGCTAACAATGCCTGCCAATCCACCTCACAAAGCTGGCCTGAAGCCACTTGAGATGCTGGAATAGAGACTGATGTTGATCAAATGGGTGTGTGCTTGAGTGGTCAACCATTTCCATACATGTCTCCTGTAATTCCATGAGGACTATGTTGCTGTCTCCAGCCTACTAACAAGCATTCTTATAGAAATAAATTTTCCAGTGACACCCACAGCTCATAAGTTGTGGTAGATAAAACTCAAAACTCAAAAACACCTGAATTTTTAACGTAACATTTATAAATGAGAAAGATACCAGCTATATATAATGGCTTATGCCTACAAGCCCAACACTTTCAAAGCAGAAGAGTCACTGCAAGTTTAAGGTCAGTCTGGACTATGGAATAACCAAAAGGGGGTGGGGGTACTAGGGAAGGTAAATGCATCAAGACATTTGCCCATAAGCTTGATGGTTTGTGTTTGATTCCCAGGATCTACACCGTGGAGTGGAAGAACCAGTTCTTCCAAGTTGTTCTCTGCCCTCCACCCACACTAACATACCCTAGGATATCTGTAGACAGACAATGACTCAGACTGGAGAGGAGTAATAATCAGAGTGTAAAACTCCCAAGGTCCCCTTGCCATTGCCCTTACCTTTTCCCAGACCTCAGGTTATTTTTATTCAGAGTCTTAAGGTCTCTCTAAGAAAGTCCCAGCATACCTTGTCTACAATTTTCTGTAAAGCAAAGAAAATCATGGCGGCCCATAATATCTCCAATGGGGTGCACCTTAAATAGAACTTCAGAAACTCTGAGACCTTGGACCACAGATGTTGGAAATCCCTTAGAGAGGAAGGTGCTTCATCTGACCTCTAGAGAGAAGCCAGGAAGGTAAACATTCCCACTGTTCCCACATCATTCTCCCCAACGTGACCTTCAGTGAATCATAGTTGGGCCAAGTACAGAATTATGTCATGTTATTCTGTGTATTTCCATCCATCCCCTAAGAGCCCCTTAATTCCATACCATGATTACTATCTTCATTAATCTCTACCTCCTGACCTCTATCATTTTAAACTCAACCACTTGGAGCAACCTAAATATTCCTAGGCATATGATCTTCCACATAAATCCATAGTGTGTGACATACAGTCTAGTAGAAACTTGATTAGTACAGGGTGGAATACTCTTTGGACTAAATGTCATTGATATACTAGGTACTTTTCTTGGGTCTGGTAAGCATGATACTCTAAAGATGAGAAATAGATGAGAGAGTGGTATGAAACAAATCCATGTTCAGTAAGAAAGACTGACAAGAAAGTTCAGTAGGACAGGAAGTAAAGAATAATAGCAATGAAATAGAAAGAGGAGTTCATCTTGGGTTAGTGAGAATAAGACTTTCTGAGGAAGTGGCGAGGGAGCAAACATCAGGTTGAAGGGAGGAGATGCAGGCATCTGGAAAAAAGATTTTCCAAGAAATGGCAACTAGAGAGGCCTTGAAGTAGAACCAACCTTAAAAGTCTGAGCCTAGGCAAGAAGAACAAGCTAGGGAAAGGAGAGCAGATGATGAGGTTGACAGGAAGCCAGAAGGTACCTGTGGGGCCTCAAGCCATGAGAAGACTAGGGTTGAAGCTCTTCAAAGGCTTCCGTTAAGAAGTGGATGGTCTGTCTTGTGTTTTAGAATATAATTTCACATTATAACTTTATATATATATATATATATATATATCCACATGATACAATCAAATATGTGTAGCTTACCTATATTCTATTGTTTAGATCAAATATTACATCATTTTCAAATTTCATCCATTTGAATGTGTCCCAAATATACTAAACAGAATACCTAACTAGCCAAAAAGACCATTTCTGTTGAGAGATACTATGTGACAGGGAAATCATTTAAATGCAAGATAGATGAAAGAGAGTTACATACATCCTGAAAGTTGAACAAAGGAGGATACAGAGTAATCATCTGAAAATTTGGAATAGCATTGTGGTGGTTTGAGTAAGCATGGCCTGTAGGCTCATATATTTGAATACTTAAGTGTGGCCTTTGAAGATTTAATCCATTCTCTTTCTCCCTCTCTCCCTCTTATGCTTTCTCCCTCTCCTTCTCTTCTCCTCCTTCTCCCTGTCCCTATCCCTCTCCTTGTCCATTCTTCCTGCAGATCAGAATGTAGAACTCTCAACTCCTTCTTCAGCACCATGCCTACCTGCCTGCTGCCATGCTTCCCACCATAATGATAAAGGACTCTAAACCTCTGGAACTGTAAGCAAGTCTCCAATTAAATGCTTTCTTCTATAAGTTGCCTTGGCCATGGTGTCTCATCAGAGCAATAGAACACTGACTAAAACAAGTGCCTTCCAGTGAATCCTGAAAAAGTCAGTAATTTGTCACATTATCTTCACATCTATTTTGGGGAACCATATTGCTGATGTAGTCAAAAGTATTAAAAATGTATATTCAATGCCTGAAGGAAAGGTTAAAATGTACACCCAATGCCTTCAATGTTTAGTATATATATCATTGCATGATAACCTTTACTGATATATTGATTTTTATTTTAAGTGGATGAGTATTTTCCCTGCACGTACATCTGTGCACCATGTGCATGTGTGCCTATGAAGACCAGAACAGAGCACTGAATCCTCTAGAACTAGAGTTCCTAAGGATTATGAAATGCCGTGTGTGAGCTGGGAATGGAGCACTGGTAGTCTGTGTAAACAAAAAGTACTCTTAACATCTGAGCCATCTCTCCATCCCCTCATGCACCCCATGATAATTTTTAATTGCAGTAAAACATACATACCATCTAACCATTTAAGAGTAGAGTTCAATGACATTCAGGTCATTCACACTGTTATCCAAACATCACCACACTTACCTACAATTTTTTCATCGCTTGAAAAACTGAAATTCTGTAACTATTAAACAATAGGTCCCCATTCTCCTTTCACCCTTGCCCCGCATCCTATTTTCTGTCTTCATGACTTTGCCAACTCTACTGCCTCAGCTAAATGGAGCCATGCAACACTCATCCTTATGAGGAAGCTTTTTTCACTTAATACCATGTCTTTAAGACTCACTTACATTGATACATATATCTGAATTTCCTTCTTTGTTGGGTTAAGAACACTTTGATTTTATATATCATGTACTTTTTATTCATTCATTGGTCAAGGGATTCCCAGGTCACTTATAGTTCTAGCTATTGTGAAGAACTCAGCAGTAAATGTCAGTGAATATATACTGTCTGTTCATGTCCCTGTTCTCAAATATTTAGTATATATTCAGAAATGAGATTATTATTATAGCATATGGCAATCCCATTGTTAATTGCTTTTTAGACTGCCTTACTGTTTCCTATAGTGACTGAACCATTTTATTCTTTTTTATCAGCAGTGTACAAAAGGTTCAGTTTCTCCACAGCCTTAACATGTTAACAAAACACATGCTGTTTTGTGGACAGGGTTTAATAGTAGCCATCCTGATTGTAAGAGGTAATATTTCATTATGAGTTTGATACTATTTCTCCATAGCTCATGATGCTAGGGCATCTTTTCATCTGTATGTCTTTGGAGAAGCCTCTGTTTGTGTCCTTTGCCCATGTTTTCATTAGGTCATTTTTCCTAGTCGTTTCTGAGTTGTATAAATTCTTTATCTTCTGGATATTAATCTCTTATCAGATATGTGGCTTCCAAACTTCCCCATTCCATGGTCTTCTTTTTCACCATCTTGTTAATGCCCTTTGAGATTATCAATGTGTCTTGGTTTTTTTCTTGTGTTGTCTATATTTTGGGGTAACCTTTATTCTTTTAATTCCTCTTCCTGCTGTTCTAAAAGTTGACTATGATTAACCAAGTGTGAAAACTGAGAGGAGGTGACCATATGACACAAAGGAGTTTCAAGGACTGGAAGCTAAAGCGGCTGATGATAGAAATGGTGAATCTTGATAGATAGGGATATTTTAGGTGAGTTTTAGACAAATATTTTAAACATAAACTAAATAGTAAAATCCTAATTGACTGAGTAAAATATGCTAAGAAAATAAAATAGAAAAGAATGGCTTCTACATTTGTGACCTAAATTATTAACTGGATAAAAATTCCATCATGAAATAGTAACATCTCGGGGAAAGATTGACTTATAGAAGGCTTTGATGGATACTTTATATCTCCAGATAGAGGTGCCTGATGAGTAGTCAGATATATTAGTCTAGAACTAAGAGTCAAGATCCATGTTGTAGATTAGATACATTAGAATTCTCTGCTTGTCTATTTTAACAATGCTATAAGATAGTCATGAAACCCTAATTGCCCCTGAATTAGATTAGGCTGCATTCATAACTGTGTTCATCTTTACTAGGCTCACTGACATGTCTGGAAGTCAAAAATCTGCCTCATTATGGACACCAGCCTCAACTACCTGCTTCAGATGTATCATATCCTTGCTAGACTGGTCCACATAGGTCTCCATGGTCATGAACCAAATATAAAAGAGGAATTCCAAGCCTAAGAGCCAGGCATATTTCAAGCTACTGCTTGGATTATAGTTTGCCAATATGCTATTGG
The DNA here is from genome assembly GCF_004785775.1 of Grammomys surdaster. NCBI lineage: Eukaryota > Metazoa > Chordata > Mammalia > Rodentia > Muridae > Grammomys > Grammomys surdaster. The sequence continues at coordinate 176,697 of NW_021605372.1, read as the reverse complement.
TCAAAGCAAGTCATCTGGCCATGCCTACAGATAGAATGGGGGAACACTGCAAATCAACAGGGCAATGAGCCAGAGCTAACAGAGATGAGAGACTAGCATAATTGCAGTCACCATATCACAAACGTGTAGAGAGTGAATACAATGCCTTGGGTCTAGAAGAAATAGATGAAGAAGGATGCATCATTTGTCTTCACCAAGAATCAACAAAGAGTCACAAAAGCAGCACCCTAAACCCCAGGTCTACCAACCTATACCTCTCATCTGGACTACTTACATCTTTTACTGGAAAAGTGGAACCAGTAAGGTCCAGAAGAAGCTGAGAGATGACCTTATTTTATCTATTCTAGTGGTGACTCCATTGCAGAACAGTACCCATATAGAAGTATGACAGAATGTGATGGAAGCATAATAAATGGTAACAAACAAATTTGGGGGTAAACAGTAGAGAAAGTCATTACCAAGACAGAGAAAACTGGGAAATAAGCAGGCTGGCATAGATGCCACATCAGTAGACACTCACTGTCTACATAATGTGGACCATTCTGTGCCATCCCCAGCTACCATGGTCTTAATCGAAATCTTCATCTTTCACCTGACCAAGTCACTTCTTCCCCTGAGTCTCATTTCATTAGCTCATTCTCCAAAAATTCACTGGGAGGGTAGAGGCATGTTGGTAACCCAAATTTTTTTTCCATCTCCCCTTAAAAACTTAATATAACTCTAATACACAAAGTAGTCTTATATCAGTTAAACCCAGAAAACAAAGACTGGCCATTGATTAAGTCAGTGGTTCTCAACCTTCCTAATTCTGTGACCCTTTGACACAGTTCTTCATGATGTGTTGACCCCCAGCCATAAAATTATTTTACTACATAACTCATCTGGCCATGCCAGATTTTACTATAAAATTAGTTAGTACATAACTATGACCCTGCTACTCTTATGAATTGTAAATATTAGATAAACAGGATACCTGATATGTGCTCCAAAGGGAGTCATGATCCACAGGTTGAGAACCACTGGAATAAGCAGTGGTTCAATAGGAATCACACAGCAACATCTGTAAAGGCTTTCTGTTCAAAGAAAGAGCAGCTGACCCGCCCCTCTGCTCTATAGGAAGCAATAGGATTTCCAGAGCCTGTTAAATAGCACATAAGGTTATAATCAACCCGACCAGGACTTCGGGAGTTCTGTAATGTGCCCCAGTTTCCTAGTAAAAAGTTTCGTTAAGTGAGGTCGATGGGGGAAGGCATGAACTAATATAGATCAAGAGAGAAACAGGAGCCAAATCATTCACATGCTGCTGTGAACTGTGCTTGGACTATGATTCAGACAACTTCTATAAAAAGAAAAAAAAACAGGGAAAGTTAAACATAGATAGGATTTTGAATGATATTAGGGACTTTTGTAGATTTCATTGGGTGTAAAAACGGCATAGTTCATAATTGAAGAAATTATCTTGACAGGAATGCAGAAATAAAACTGTAGAACCAAAGGGGACTAATGGTGTGTGTGTGTGGGGGGGAGCATGGGGAAGTCTGGGAGGAGGCTTGCTCATCACACAGTATATACTCAAATAAGAAGGTTAAAATTTTATTAAAAATCTAATATATTTTGTAGCTTTTAAGAAGTTACACTAAAGAGTGTTTTAAATTTTTTTAAATTAAAAGGAAGAAATTTGGTTCATAAAAATGAAATAAGTCCACGTAGCAAGCAAGCATTGTTGGCCCTATTATCTTCTTTTAATTGTATTTATTCTCATAATGTTGTGTAATCCATAAATATGAAAACTCATGTTTATCCAATAAAATATACTAACAACCTTAGAAACACATCTTTCTTTTCTCTTTTTTGCATTTTTTAAATTTTTTTTAATTTTTGTGTTGATTTTAGAAACATATATCTTAATAAGATATTAATTAGAATATATATTTCTAATCATACAAATATTTAACAAAACATAACTGATACCACTGGATCACTCACAATTCAAAAGAAAAGCACTTGCTTTGCCTTACTGACACATAGATTTTATTGGAATCCCCATGCCCCTTTCCTGAATATCTGCTCAGTTACTTATCTCCAACCCTTCTATGTTTGTCAGCTTTGCACTAGTATGACAGAATGCCTAAAATAATCAACTTTTTTAACAGAAGTGAGGTTTATTTTTAGAAGATAATCCCATTGCTTTGGGGACTAGGGAAGGACAGTTCGCCATGGCTCAAGTCCAGGGCAGAGGAAGCTGCTCACCTCATGGCAGTCAGGAAGCAGAGAGAAAGGAAGAGAGAAGGCAAGTACCCAACAACTCTTCCATGGGCATGTCGTGTACTACTGGAAAATTTTCAACTATGCCACAACTCTTAAAGTCTCCACTATTTCCCCAATTCTGCCACAAGCTGAGGACCAAGGTTTTGAGACCTAAATTTTTAGGACGCTTAAACAAACCAGGGTACCTTTGCTTACACCATTTTCTGTTTCCAGATCTCCTACCCCATTCCACTATCTAACAATCCCCTCCAGTGTCTCTCAAATGCCAGCTCCTCTCTGAACTCTTCCCTGACCCTCCCTACTTCTTCTCCATCTTATCCTTTTTTCTAGTTCTAAGCAAAGTCTGTTGCTTCCCTCCTATGTGGTTCCCTAACTCCATGCAGACTACAGAGGCCCCATTATACTCTGCATTCAAAGCACTGGCTACCTATCCCATGGTGTGTTTTCTTCATGTGTAAATCTTCTAGTCCTAGAACATAGTCAGTGCTCAATAAATTCTTTTAAAAAATTGGTGTAAGGAGGGAGGGAAAGATGCAGGAAGGATAAGGGAAAAGAAGAGAGGAATGGAGGGAAGAAAGCTCAGCCCCTTCCTCCTAATCCCTTTATGATTGTTCAAATCATAAACATTTGTTCTCAGAGAGCCCACTGATAGAATCAAACACAGCAAGGTATCCACTGCCCACCCAGCTCATGTTCTGCCATCGAAAGAGGGTCTCTCTCAATGCATATGCAAGCTTCCTGCATCTGTCCGTCTTCCAGTCTCCATATCAGCAGTAATGCAATAGATAGAACTCAACTCTGCATTTTATAGAGTTTTGCTTGGCTGGCCCCAAGCTGGTAGATTAGAAAACAGGATGTGCCAAGCCTCGGGACCACATTTCCAGGCTTTTCCTGCAAACTCTACTTGGAAAGACTTCCAGTAGAGTGCTTGGGTACCTTGCAGGATCCAAAGCCCTGATGGAACTAGGAAATGTGATTATGACCACTCTCCGCAGCAATTACTGGCTCAGGCATTCTAATAGCTCTTATCAAAAATTACCCCTCCATCTCAATGAAGAGGGAAATGACAGTCACAATAGGCCTCAAATCCAGGAGCACATTCCTGCAGGGTTAACTCTTGAGAGCCCACAGTTTCTGATCCAGACCTATAACAGGTTGCAAAAGCACCAAGTCCCAGCAAATCCCCCACAAAACTCTTTGGAGAGATGTGCGAGGTGATGACTTCAGGTGCCCTGTCTAAAGCCATTGCTCCACAAGCCAGTTCTGTGGCCATAGCCAAGATCCAGTTCTCACTTAAAATGTGATTGTGAGACTCTCCCTGATGCACCCCATCACTGTCCCAGAGTCTAAAGCTACCCTCTATGTTGTTAGACTGTGCTCTTTGGCTTATGAGATAAACATGAAATTCATCTCATACACAGAGGATGCGGAATGGGGATGGGTGTACATTCAAATTAGAGTATTTTTGCCTGTGTCATAAAGCAAGGGAATAAACTTTTAAATGCTCTAAATATATCTTAAAACACCAAGTGAACACAGACGTCATCCTGACCACACAATGCACAACATGCTTCCTGAGGGGCATGCACCAGTGGTGATCTCCTGGAATATTGACCTAATAGAGAAGTAGTTGAGACTAGGCCTCCAGAAGCAGGTATGCCTCTTGAAACCAAATGTTGACTCTATACCATCCACCTTAGTGGCTGTGGGTCTTGTAAGAAGGTATGTCCAGGTATGGTTAGTCATTCATTAGTTCTCCCTTCTAACTTGCCCCATGAATTGTAAGCAGAGTGAAATGACAGGATGTATAAATCATCAAGTACCCGGCACAGGACTGCCATTATGGTGCTTACCCCTAGTGAGGGGTTTCTATGATCAGTCCAGAGGAACAATAAAAGCCGAAGTGCATACTTACATGACAGCACTGACTCCAGTATTTTGCCAGTTAACTCATGAGAACCTTGTGATGTACATGTTGCCATTCCCATTATATAGATGGCAATACTGAGGTATCAGAATATTTAGTGTCTTATTCAAGGTCACACAGATGAATGGCAGAAATTCATCTACCACTCAAAGTCCAGGAGATTCAAGTTCTAGCTGCCCAACTCTTCCTCACAAACTACCATGTTGGGCATTCACTAGCAACTTATACTTTAAGGCTCATATTGACATACCCTTCACCAAGCTTGTCCCTTCAGTCAACTTGGTGGGAACAAGTTCAGTAGGCAACAGATAGTCACTGTCTGTAGTTTGATACCAGCGAAGTCAGGGTTTCTTGGCACCTCTCTGGTGGCCCTCTATTAGATATTTTGTTAGATGCCTTCAGAACCTGCAGGGATCACCATTGTGCCCGGACCTTCCTCTTAGCTGTTCCCTCCCTCTGGCCTTTGTGACTTAACTCAAGCATCAGCCCCTTCTACAAGTTCGTCTAATGAATCAGATGTCAATGTTCTGTGTTTTTCCAATGGCCTGGGACATATCTTACAAGCTTTGCCAAGGTTGTTGGTGTTTCTGCCACATGCCCCACCCCCTCAACTACAAGTCATCATAATGACAGGATTAGTATCTCATTTCACTCAACATGGCATCCTAGGTCAGAACACCCCAGCACACAGCAGATGGTTAATAAATGTCATTGACAATCCCTAGTAGATGGATTTACCAACACTGTATTGACAGTGCTTTCGTATCATCAAGTCCAGTACTTTTGAAGCAAGTCTTGATAAAAAAAAAAAGCCACAGTAAAATCTTTCTGCATTCTCATTCAGATTAAAAGAAAGACTCACTCTAGTCTCTTCAAGTGATAAAGATGGTAAGAGAAAGAAGAGAACCAGGGAAGACGTATGTGTCAATGTGTCAAAACTCACTCTAGTCTCTTCAAGTGATAAAGATGGTAAGAGAAAGAAGAGAACCAGGGAAGACGTATGTGTCAATGTGTCAAAACTCTGTTACAAATGCCTAGAAGCATTTAGAATTGTAAGCAAAACAAAAGCTTAAAATCTTAAAAGAAACAAGCCAAGGGCTGGATATTTGACCCACCAGTTAAGAACATGTGTTGCCCTTACAGAGGAAGCAGGTTCGATTCCCAGTACCCAGTTGTGATGGCCCACAACTATCTGTAACTCCAGGCCTAGGAGATCTGATGCCCTCTTCTGACCTCTGAGGACACCAAGTGCACATATGACACACACACATTACTTGCAGACAAACTACTGATACACATAAAATAATAAAATAGACAAATATAAAAATTATTTTAAAAAAGAAAAGTAAATCACCCATATAAATAAGGAAGGACTAATGCACACTGTAGTAAGAATAAACATAAAAACTTTATGCTACATGAAAGAAGTCAGACATAAAAGAGCAACATGCTGTATGATTCTTCCCAGGTAAACATTTGTCTGCACATATGTGTGTACGATAAATCTCTGTGTTTACATGTTTGTGCTCGAAGGTCAGAGTACACGTGTGGAAGAAGGAGGATAACCTCAGGTGTCAGTCCTCTCATTACTATTTTTCGGGGGCAGGATCTCTCTTGCTGTTTTGTCACTGCCTTGTGGGCTTCGAGTGCAGTGGTTCGCAACCTTCTACTGCTGCGACCCTTTAATACAGTTCTTTATGCTGTGGTGGCCCCCCAATCATGAAATTATTTGTATTGCTACTTCATAACTGTAATTTTGTTACTGTTATGAATAATGATATACATATCTGATATGTAGGATATCTGATATGCAACCCCTATGAAAAGGTCATTTGACACCCCCCAAAGGGTCGTGACCCACAGGCTGAGAACCACGATTCTAATGGCTATTCTATTCTGTATTCTATACTCTAAAGTATAGGGTCTACCCTATATCCTAGGGGCTATACTTCTGTCCACTACTCCCATCTAGCTATGTTTACAAACATATACCATTAAGCCCGGCTTTTCCTTAGGTTGCATGGGTCTGAAGTCATATTGTCAGGCTTGATCAGCAAGCACTTTTACCCACTGAAAAATCTTTCAACCCCAATTCCTTCTATATAAAAAAGTCAGTCCAGACAGTGGTGGCATGTACATTTAATCCCAGTCTTCTGCAGGAAGAGGCAGGAAGATCTCTGTGAGTTTGACGTCAGCCTGGTCTACAGAGTGAGTTTCAGGACAGCCAGGGCTACATAAATAAACCTGTTCTGAAAAAAAAAAAGCCATAAAAGATAAACATTGATACAGAAAGCATAATATTAATGTTTGCCAAAGCCAGTGGTAGGAAATGAGAAAGGATTATTTAAAGGGAACAGTAGACTTTCATGTAAGATGGCAGAACAGAAGTTCTGTCTGCCCGGTAGAGCCTGGTATAAGAGAAGAAAGAACTAATGGAAACAGAAATAAATGAAGGTCAGTGTTTCCCCCCACAGAGAAAGGGCCAGGCCACTCTCGTCACCTAGGAAAAGCAAGCTGTTCTTGCCATCCAGCATCAGCTATAGCTACCAGTGAAGAGTCCCCATGGGCAGGTGCTAGAAGAGCCAGAGAGAAAATATGCAGACTGTGGGAAAGCAACCAAAGGCTGGTTAAGGCCAGCTGGATTGGGTAGGCAGTAGAAAGAGAAGCCAAAAGTATATCTCGGAAATCCAAAGCTAAGACCCAAATACATTTGCCAAGAAAAACAACCACCGCCCCCTGCCATTACTAGGTATGCTACACAAGACTGCTGGACATATGCTGTGGAACATCGTAGCATCCTCAGACCAAAAGGTAAATAATAGGCCATCCTTCCACACCTCCTCAGAGCCTCAGTCACAAAAATCCCTGAGCGTAGAAACACCAGACACAAAATTGTCACTGGGACAGGCGGGCAAAATAGCAGATTCTGGAACAAAGTAAACAGTCACAGAAAAATGTCTTGTTTAAAGGGACACACTGGCTTAACTTGATCAGCCTAGTGAGCATGTCAGTCCCACACGCAGCACTGATGTAAAAGAGAGGGGTAAATGTACCATCCCAATGAGAAAGCAAAAAAGAAGCATATTTGAATCATAAAAAAATGAAGATATAGCAATTGTAAATGTGTGTACATTAAACATTGAGGCTTCCAAGTTCATAAAAGCAAGCACTGAAAGTTTTGAAAGGTAGATAGGTCCTGATACAACAATGTGAAAGACTCCAGACTCCACTCTCCTCTAGACACAACAACAACAAAAAAAAATCAAAGCTAGGTTATACCATCAGCTATATCTAACACATAGCTATCTATTCTATCCAAAAAAAAAAAAAAAAGGAATATACATTCCTCTCAGCTGTGCATGGAGCCTTCTCTAAAATAACCACATTAGAGGTAAGCCTAAACAAATACAAAAACAAATAAAATCATCCCTTGTCTCTTATCAGATGAGAGTGAAACAAAGATGGAAATCAGCAGCAAGAGACACTATAGGAATACTTGGAAAATGAACAGTACAGTTTGGATGAGGAGCAGACCCCTGAAGAAATCAAAGAGGAAGTTGAAACTTTCTAGAATCAAATTAAAATCAAAGTACAATCTACCAAAGCCTGAATTAGTTTTCTGTTGCTGAGACAAACGTATGTGACGGAGGCAACTTTTGAGTTAGAGTCCGTGATAGTAGGAAAGCATGTCCATAAGTAGCAAGCATAGCACCTGGAGGAACAAGCTGAGCATGCACGCCTTGAACCATAAACATGAAACAAAGAGTAACTAGAAATGGTTCACACCTTTAAACTCTCGAAACCTGCCTTCAGTGGCCTACTTTCCAACAAAGCCACACCTACTAAACCTCCTCAAACACCATCAACTGAGGACCTAATGTTCAAATATATGAGCCTATGAGGGACTTTTTCATTCAAATGACCACAGAAACTTGAAATGCAGCTAGGACAGTTATATGAAGAAACTTCACAGCGATAAGGGCTCATTAAAAAAAAATCAGTAAGATCTCAGATAGGTGAACGGATAATACTCTAGAGCTTGGAGAACTGAGAGGCTGACAAACCCAGATGCAGTAGGAGCCAAGAAATAAAAATAATTTGGGCAGACACTAATGAAACAGAGACTGAGAGAAAAACACATAGAGCTAGTCAAAGAATTAGCTTGAAAAGATTTACAAGATTGACCAACCTCGTAGCCAAACTAAACAAACAAGCAAGAGAGAGAGAGAGAGAGAGAGAGAGAGAGAGAGAGAGAGAAGACTCAAATCAGTAAGATCAGACATAGAGAGGGATGTGCTACAGCTAACTATAGTACGACCCAGACACTCATCAGAGAGTACTTTGAAAACTTACATTCCAAAAAATTGTAAAGTCTAAATAAAGTTAATTAATTCCTAAATATATATGTGACCTACCAAAAATTAAACAAAGAAAATACAAACTCAAACAGATCCATTAAAAAAGGCAGAGAAATGTAAGCAGTAATGTTAAATTCCTCCTCCCAAAAGAAAAGGCCAGAGTGAGATGCACTCACTTCTAAATTCTCCCAAACACCACAAGCTCTTCTATAAAACATGAAGGGAAGGAACACTGCAAAACACAGTCTACAACAATAGCATTATCCTGCTACTAGCTAAGGACACAACAGAAGCAGAAGCTAGAGGCCAATTCCTCTGGTGAACCTACATGCATGCATTCTCAATGAAATATTTGCAAACCAAATTCAAAAGAAAAGCACATTTAAAAAAAAAAAAAAGCTTTCACTCAATAAGTAGGCTAATGAATTGAATCCACAGTTCTCAAAAGAAGAAAAACAAATGGCCAATAAATATTTTTGCAAAAGTATTCAACATCCTTAGCCATCAGAGAAATGCAAATTAATGATGCTTTGATACCCCTTCTCACCCCAGTGTAGAATGGCTAACGTCATAAAAGCAAACTACAACAAATGCTGGTAAAGATGTGGGGAAACCAGAACCCTTATTCACGGCTGTGAAAGTGTAAACTGTTTTAACCACTATGGAAAATCATTGTGGAGGTTTCTCAAAGGGCTAAAATTAGAATTGCCATATAATTTAGCTCTATCATTCCTGGGCATGTCCCCAGAGACTTAGTCCTATCAAGAGATACTTGTGCAACATCCATGCTTATTGCAGCCCAGTTCACTGTGACTAGGAAATGGAACCACCATAGATGCCCATGAAAAGATGAACAGCATGTTTTCATGTGCTACATATACACAATGGGATTTTCTTCAGCTGTAAATACAACTGAAATTGCAGCATTTCCAGGAAAGTGGATAATTATTCCATTATTCCAGGATAATAGAAATTATTATATGTAGTAAATTAACCCAGATTCTGAAAACAAATACTGCATGTTTTCTCCTATGTTTGAATCCTAGATTTTCATTTTAATGTATGTGCACATGTGTGCAGAGAGTATAGGTCAGTAACCTAAAATATGAGAGGGAAAAAGGAGGCCTTAAGAGAGAAAAAAAGGTAATACATATGACATGAAGTGGAATAGAGGCTTCTAGAAGGGGGGAAGTGCATGCCTTTAATTCTAGCACTAGGGAGATAGAGGCAGGTGCATCTCTGTGAGTTAGAGGCCAGCCTGGTCTGCAGAAAAAATTAAAGGACAGCAAAGGATGCACAAAGAAACCCTGTCTTGAAAAAGCAAAAGGAGGACAGACTGGGAAGATGGCTTAGCAGTTAAGAGCATTGACTGCTCTTCCACAGGTCCTGAGTTCAATTCCCAGCAACCACATGGTGGCTCACAAACATCTGTAATGTGATCTGGTGTGTGTCTGAAGAGAGCTACAGTGTACTCATATAAACAAAATAAATAAATCTTTACAAAAAAACACAACAAAAGGAGGAGGAGGAGGAAAAGGAGGAGGAAGAACAGGGGGAGAAGGAGGAAGAAGGGGGAAAGTAGGAGGGGAGGAAGAGGAGGGAGAGGAAAGAAAAAGAAAATGCCTTAATGGAACTCTCTACCCTGAATGCTAATTTAATAAAGAAATTTAAGTAAAGAATCAAGGGACTCCAGGTGTTCTTTAGAGGAACCAGAAGATTCTGAAACTAGAAAAGAAGCTGATTCAACATTGTCAATGCATACATATACATATACATATACATATACATATACATATACACATGTATATATGTATGTGTATATATGTATATATGTATATATGTAAATTTGCATATATATATATATATATAAATATATATATATATATATATATATATATATATATATATATATGGTTTGCATCTCAACTTTTACAAAAATAATGGAAAGTATTACTAGCTCACTATAAGGAGTTGTCCATGCTACTGGGTGTTTTGTTGGGCACTGAGAACCAACACTATACCTTGCCATGGTCCCTGTTATCCAGACCATATCTGAGGCAGTAAAGACAATGGAAAACTTTCCAGTCCACAATCTATACCCAGGAAGAGCATCCTTGGGAATTTTCTTATTGAATCCAAGCAGAAACAGTAATTATGGGGAAATAAACAGAACCAGAGACAAAGCATTCTTTGGGTGTCCCTTCTCAATACAAACTCTCCCCCCCAAATCTGGACATAACTTGCTTGTGAAGGGCTCCACATCTATGGATCTGGTACACCAAACAGGAGAAGCAGCTCTTTGGAAGAAACAGCAAAAGGACCAGTGCTCAACTCCCTCCCCTGACTGCTCTATCTCAAGAGACCCCAGCCCAGTGACAAGATGCCAATTTTTCCAAAGCCAGAAGTTTATGTTGTATTTGAAAGCAGTGGTCTCCATTCCCTTTCTGGAAACCTTCCACCATGATGTCCTTTGATCCAGAGAACCCAACACAAGTCAGTGGCTCCTTAGTGGAAGAGCAGTGTGTTTTTTTCAATGGCATTTTATTCATGTTGGTACCATGGTGACTACTTTAATCTCATGGGCCACTGTAGAAAGACAAACTTAAAGATGTGTGCATGTCAGTATTGGAGGCTCAGCAGTTAAGAGAACTGGCTGCACTTCCAGAGTTTGGTTCCCAGCACCCAGATGGAAGCTCATAGTCTGCAAGTATACATACAAACAAAGCACCTGTATACATAAAAACTAAATCTTTAAAAACATGTGCTTGTATCTCTGCACAGCAGTCCTCTCCTCTCTTTATAGGAGATATTCTAAACTTCTTAGTAGATGCTTGAAGGCCTTAGATGGTATTGAAGCCTCTATATACTATTATTTGCCTGTACATACTTACCTATGATAAACTTTAATTATTTAATAAAGCACAATAAGAGAGTGACTGTAACAAAAGAATCATAATAATCCACTACTTATGGGAATATGGCCTCTGCCTTGAAAGAGTTAAGGCCAATATTGATATCTGAAACTATAGTTGATTTAGGATAAGTACTCTCATAAGGCAAATCTATAAGGAAGGGGTTGGGCACTGCCAGTGTCTTAGGAGGGATACAGTGTTGATACTGTTAAATGTTGGTTGGAGTTTTTAAAAAGCCGAAATGGTGTTGTATCACACTGCGTTCGTGGGTGGTATAGGGCTTAAACCAAAAAATGACAGAGAATGAATTTGCCATGGACCACCAATAGCACAAAAGGACCCATGCTACAGTATGCTGTCAACAGTTGTTTTGTTTCCATGCATATTATCATCAGTCACATGAAATAAATGAGAGAGAGCCACAGTGTTTTGTTTTATGCATTTGATCACATTTAATTTACAAATTGCACTTGTTTTATAGTTGTTTCTATCAATACTCTAAGCTCAGCTTAGACCCAGTTCTATGCTGATACATAGTTAAAGGACGAAACTATGAAATCATAACTACTTTAAACCCTGTAGGTCACTGAAAGTATAGCCTGCCTTTTGAAGCAGGTCATATGTGAATCAAAATGAAAAGCAAGAGACAGGTTGAACAGAGTGCTCAGCGTGGTGTATAGGAGTGGGGATTACCATTTCAACCTGTGAGACAGCCCACACATCCTGGCTCCAGAAAGATGGAATGAGCTCACTCACCTTGCTTTCCCTAATGAATCCTGCATCAGCTTCAGGCAGGACCCATGGAGCAGCTGTCACATCTCACATTTTTTCTCTCTCAAAGGAGCTTACTGTCTTTGTAGGTCTGGTCCTCCAACCTGAGCTTAATGCAGCTCCAAATCCAAAAGAGATACTGGAGCACAGATGGTGAGCCATAGAAGAAGCCTGTCACTTTGACTTAGACATTAAGAAAGGAGGTTCCCAACTCTCAGAGGCAGTGTAGGAATTCCTAAATGTTGAAATTTTTCCCTATTTTCTCACATTTCAACTCAGCAAAAAAAAAAAAAAAAAACTATTATATTTAGTAAAGATTCCCACAAACATCAAGACCTAGAGGAAGAGGAACCATCCTCCATGACTGGTGGAGAGATAGACTCAGGAAAGTGGAATATACACTCATTCTGTCTGTGTGTCCATCAACTGCTGGGTCCTAGACACAAACACACTTGTTAAGATGGACAGCAAAATTACATAAAGTATAGATTAGAGATCCAGGGACCAGGAAGTGATATCAGAGAAAAAGAATAGATCAGAAAAGTATCTTCCTTAGGCTGGTTGTGAACTTCTAGATACACCTACCCCTAAATAGTGGATACATGAATCTCATTGCAATCAATATACCAAGGTTGTGGGCACTAAGTAACAGACAGACCACTGCCCACATCCAGTCTGTGGCACACATGTGGATGAGATTCAAAAAGTATACAGTAGATTTAAAAACCAAATTAACATAGGAACAGTAGATATAAAGGAGCTGGGAGTGTGGCTCAGTGGTAGAGTGCTTGCCATTGCTTTAGTCAACACACACATATACACACACATACATACACACACATACACACACATACATACACATGCACATAAACACACACACACACACACATTACAAGAAGAAGGACAGGAAAGGAATAAAAAATCATTTGCAGACAGAAGGAAAGGGAGCTGGAACTTACATCCTGAATTTAATCTAGCTATCAATTGCAAAACTTTGTTTAAAAAAAACATATTCTCTAAGAGATTTTGAAAAGTCCCAAATCTCAAAATAGAATATTTAGAACATTGACAATGCAATCCAAACATATTGAATTTGGTGAGGAATCAGAAAGTTTCCAACTCACTTGAGAAAGAAAAACCAATTAATATGGATATCTATATGATATAAATGACAGAATTATCTGATAAAGACTTTAAAGCAACCAATAATACAAATATGTGTCACATAATAATTACTAACACTTTGGAAAATAAAATAAAATATAAGATTGAGCAAAAATGAAAATATAAAGGAAAGTCAAGAGGAAAGTTGAACTATAGATATGGTATTGACTCGATAGAAAAATCCAGATGACAGAGAAAATAGTTAAGCTGGAAAATAGAAGGATTTTTTAAAAATATCCAAAATAAAGAATAGAAATAAATTTAAAACTTATTTTCAGTAACATTAATTTCAGAAACCTGTGGAACACTAAAACATGTGGCATTTGTGTTACTATGTAAAACTAGCCTGAGGGTAGAATATAGTTTAAGAAATAATGACTAGAGAGTCCCTAAGGGATAAATAAGCCCAAAAACACAAGAAGCTAAACAAATCCGTTACAGAATGAATTCAAAGAAATCTGTACTTAAACATAATCAAACACTAAAAGTCAAATGCAAACTGTGAGTACTAAATGCTACCAGGGAACAATCATCCATTACAGGAAAGCAATGGACCACACAGCTGTGGATTTGGAGGCCAAGAGGAAGTAGCACTATATGGTTTGGGTCCTTGGAACTGAACCCAGGGTTTACACATGATAACCAAGATTACTCTTTACCACTGAATGCCGACCCATTACCAGCACACCAAATTTTAAAGTTCAGAAAGCAAAACATAGTCAACAGATTCCATACTGAGCAAAAGCTTTCTTCAGGAATTAAAGCAACATAAAGATCTCCAATAAAAGAGACTCTATTGCTAGCAGATGTGTTCTAACGGAACTGCTGACATTGGTTCTTGAGAGAGAAGAGAGACAGAGTAGAAGACAATCTGGGGAACAAGAATGAAGAGCAGCAGGAAGGGGAAACATCTGGGTATAGTATTCAGTTGCTCATCTCTTCATATGTTTGAGGATCAAAGATGAAATTATTACAAGGCTTGGTAAGGCATTCTATGTAAGCGGATTAACAATGTAAGACAACTACAGCATAAAAGGGGGCACAGAGGGTCTGATTACTGAGATTTCTGCACTCTGAAACAGTGAGTTAGTGATTCTAAGTAGTTTGTGGAAGTTAAGTATGTATACTACACTCCCTGGAACTTTAGACATTATGCAAAGACATACAAAAAATTAAATATACTACAAATGTTTTTTTCAAAAACCCAAATAAAAGCAAGAAAGTAAAACCAAAGTATCAAAGCTCAGAATATAAAATTAGAAAGCAAACAATAAAATGTCACTCTCAAATTGCACATTAAATATGAAATAAGAATGCTCTTAAACAAAATGACAGCTGCATGTGGTTTTATATACCAATAATCAAACAGGCAAGAGGCTAAGGCAGGAGAATGACATGTTGAAGGGCAGCTTAGTCTTCATAGTAAAACATTTTTTAAATAAATAAATTGACAGATATTATCAGATTGCATTTTTAAACCCATGACCTAGCTACACATTATCCATAAGAAATGTGATCCATATATAATGAGTATGTGTTTAATAATAAATAAAACGGGATAATATAGTATAGGCATACTAATCAGAAGAACAAATCAGTGACAGTAGATTTTCAAATAACCCATATATTAAAGAGGACATTTTAAGAGAAATTGGAAAATATTTTTAACTAAACAAACAAGCCCCTGAGTTTTAAAGCACTAAGGCAATTCTTCTTAAGAAATACATAGCACTAAATACCAACCATAGAAAATAATCAATTTTACCTTAAAAAAAAAATCTAAGGTTTGGTAGTAAGAAACTAGGAAAAGAAGAGCAAAATAAACTCCAAACAAACAAATGGGAGGAAACAGTAAAAACACTAGAAACAAAGGAGTTGAAAACAGGAAAAAAATCAATTAAACTGAAAGCTTGTTAAATACAAATATCAATAAAATTGAAAAAGTTCTAGGAAGATTGGCCCAGGAAAGGGAGACGACATGCCGATTACCAATATCAGCAACAAATAAGGTGCCATCAGTACAGACTCTACAGTCATTAAGCAAGAAGTAAGAGAACATTAAAAATAATCCTACACAAATAAATTTGATAATTATTAATTATTAATAAAATAATAATTAATAAAACAAAAGATACAAATTTCTCAAACTCAACCAAGCTAAAATCATTCTAAAATCACTAAAGAAAATTAATTTGTAGTTTAAAATATAATCCCAAAAGAGGTAATCATAGAACTATGTACTTTCATTGGTAAAACCCACCAAACATTAAAGAACAGATAAAATCTATCCTAGAGTATCTATTCTTTAAAGAAGGGAGAAATGCTTCATCTCAGTTTATGAAGCAAGTATTGTGGTGATACCAAAAACGAAGGTGGAGAATGAAATTAGGGAGGAGGGAGAAAGGAAGAGAGGGAGGGGTAAAAGAAGAGAGAGAGAAAAGACACAAGGAAGAAATCTATACATCAATATTCCTCATGAGCAAATTAAACTAGAATAATATAAAAAGATCATGTATATCAGCAAATGCAGATCATTCTGAAAACTCAAGAAATGTACATTAAATATTTAACTCACATGATCCATTATATGAGTGATCTAACATCCTATCAATTGATTAAGAACCCCATTTGACAAAGTTTAAGACCTAGGAATACAAGAGGACTCCTTCATCAGGCCTCAGGGCATCTACAAAAAGCATGGGTAACATCATACATTAAAGATAGTCAATCACATTCCCCATGAAACTCTTTTCTGTAAATTTAGACAGGTTTATTCCACAATTTGTGTGGAAAGGAAATAAATTAGCTCAAGCAACTTATAAATGAAGAACAAGATTGCAGAAATCATATTGATTTTAACAATGACTATGAAAAGACAGAAGTCAAGACACGGTATTACAAAGAATAGATATGTAAAGAATTATTTTCTCACACAAGCGTCAGTACAAAAGAACTGAGTCTAAAAATAGGACAAATGTGGCCAGATGAGTCTTGACAGAAGTGCAAATTCTATCCTGTGGGGGACAGTATTTTTAGCAAATAGTATTGTAATAATTGAATATCCATATGCTAAAACCAGCACCTTAAAGTTTACACCACATAGAAAAATTAACTCAAGTAGCTCTCGCTCAAAACATATAATATAAAACTACAAGTCTTATAGGAGATATGAGTGAGAATCCTTGAGTCCCAAATTTCAGTCAGCATTCTTAGCTATGACACCAAAAGTGCAAAATGATTTTTCATAAATCCAAAAAGTGAACATCTTCAAGATTTATGGTCTGCATGAAATAAATAATGTACTGTTCTAAGGACAAAAAAGACAAGCTACAGACTGAGAGTAAATATGTCAAAATCACATACTTAACAAATGACTTGTGTTCAAATATGTCAAGGGAGAATATACACTAAATGAAACCACATATTTTTAAAATAACAAAATACTACAACTAACAGCTCTACAAAGAGGCTATATGGATGTCAAAAAACACACATCTGTGTGCACACACACACACATACACACACAGCATCCAAGAAAGGCAACAAAACCATGTTGATACACAACTGTGAATCTATTAGACTAAGATAAAGTTTCCACTAAAAACACCAGGTAATGTGAAGTAACTACAATTCTCAGACGTCACCGAATGATAAGTCCTCTCTGAAAAGCAGTCTGGAAGTTCCTTATAAAGTTAAGCATACACTTAGCATATGGCTTAGCAATTCCATCTCTTGTTTACCATGGAGAAACAGAAACTTATGTTCATACAGAAACCTGACCACAACATTTACAGTAGCTTTATTCATAAGCTCCCAGCTGAAAACTACCTAAATGGCCTTCATTAAGTGGGTGGGTAAACAAACGAGGACAAAGTCCTATAATGGAAAATTACTCTACAATTTAAAAGAAGATGGAGAAGGAGAAGGAGAAGGAGAAGGAGAAGGAGAAGGAGAAGGAGAAGGAGAAGGAGAAGGAGAAGGAGAAGGAGAAGGAGAAGGACACACAACTTGAATGAATCTCACAAGCATTATTTTGAGTGAAAAAGCCAGTCTCAAAAAGTGGCCTCCTCTATAATCCATGTATAAGACACTCTCAAAATTACCCTCATCTACATGGTAGGGAACAGACAAACTAGGTGCTAGGGGTTAGATGATGAGGACAGGCTGTGACTACAAACATAGTACGAAGCAGCTCTGTCACAACTGTGGTAGCATGTTGTCATTGTGCATTAGGTATACAAAGCATTCCAACAAAAGACTCATGTGTGGGAGGACCGATCCCACACTGGTGGCACATCCAAGCATTGAGAGGATATTCAATCAGGAGGATGCTGGTTCCATTGCTGAGTTAATTCATTGATGAGTTCATGAATACACTGTTAGGAAGTATAGCCTGGTTAGAGGAAGTTCCTCACCAATGGCATGTCTCTGAAGGTGTTTCTGGCCATCTGCCTCTGTCTGCTCCTTGGCTGCATGAGGCAACTAGCTTTGAGCTCACAAATATTCCTGTTCCTGTTATAGTCTACTTCACGAAAGCGCTTAGCAATGGGACAAATCAGCTACTGATCAAACTTCTGACACTGTGACCCCAAATTCTTCCCCTCTTAAATTATTTAGCTCAGATATATTATCACAATAATAAGTAACTAATCTTTACATGTGGCTACACAAACTCATTTATGTGTTGAAATAAACATAACTGTATAAACACAAAAGGTAAATACTACTATATGATAATTTTTTTAATTTAAAGGAATATGAACCTACCTGGGAATGATGGCTCACACTTTTAATCTCAGCACTCAGGAGGCAGAGACAGATGGATCTCTATATGGGTTCCAGGCCACTCATGGCTACACAGTAAGACCTTGCTTACAAGAAGAGAAAAGGAGAGGAGAGGAGAGGAGAGGAGAGGAGAGGAGAGGAGAGGAGAG
>NW_021605372.1:133681-158263 GCF_004785775.1 Grammomys surdaster | reverse complement strand
GAGAAGAGAAGAGAAGAGAAGAGAAGAGAAGAGAAGAGAAGAGAAGAGAAGAGAAGAGAACCTAACTGAACCAAACCAAACCTATGAGATAAGCCATTCTAACACAAGGCAAACACGGTATTACCCAACCCTATCCCCAACTCCCTGGCCCAATCTTGCAAAAAAATTGTGGGATGCCATCATATACCAAGCTCCAAGGTTCAAAAGCCATTCTGGAAAAGAGGTCTGCCTCAATGGAGAATCTAGCTACAGCTTCTCACAATGTGATTCAACTTTTGGGTATTCCAATTTGGTACAACAGTGATAAGCATTCAATAGAAATTGTACTTCAAATTTTAAAATGTGGATCTTTTCCTAACTGAGTATAGGTGGTAGAATAATGTCAATGGTGAGCAACATCAATATGCAGCTCCCATTGAGCTACATGATCTCAAGGGGAAACATTCATATTCTACAGTGTTTCTAAACCACGGTGCTTAGTGGGTTCTATGTACTCAGTGTTATGGGAACATAACCTGAAATGGAAACTTAAGAGTTCTTTGGAAAGTCAGTTGCGTTAGATGGTGTTTTGTTGGGAAAAACGCGTGAAGCAGTGTTTTCTTGACGTGGACACAAGTGAAAGGCTAAGGCAGACTCATGAAGGAATGTTTCACTGATGCAGACACAGGAGAAAGGATGTTCTGCTAAAGCAAGCACACAAAAAGATATGTGATGAGGGATTCTTTGCTAATGACATGCATGTATTCGTCTGCCTTACATTTCCTAGCTGAGCTCTACCTGTCGGGACTCCTAGAGAGAAACGAACTGAAAAGCTTCTGGTAGTGTGCTGCAGTTTCTTGCCACTTCCTCAAAATCAGGTTGATTAGCAGAGTGATGTCAGCTGAGACAGACCCATCATGTGTCCTCCACGGGTGCTGAGGCAAGACCCATGGAGGATACATGATGTTTGGAGGTAGTATAAACAGAACTCAATAGACAATGACAGAAGCTAAGCTTGGCTTGCTTATAGAGCTAGCTGTGTAACAATTGTTGGTTTTGAGTCTTTGCTGACCTTTGCTTCACTGAGAGAGGAATAGCCAAGGTCTTTTCCTGGTGTTCCTCCCTGGTCCCTCCTGGTGACTTGTGCCAAGGCTGAGGCCAGGCTGTCTCTGCTAGGTTGTCACCACTGTTACTAACCTTGGTGAACTGAATAGCTTATCTATCTGTGAAGTGTTTGTGAGTGGATCTAGCTGCTGTTGCTGACATATGACCTTAACTGCAGATTTCCAGATAACACATATGGGAGTTGCTCCAAAGAGCCATTACTAAACAGGTCCAGTTCCCCTATATATTTTCTTTTCCACTACCTCTTCAGGGTGGTGGGCTAGAAAGGAGGTTAAAGCATTTAAGAACCATCATTAAAAATAGATTTTGAAAAAATTAAAGTTACAACAATCCTTCATAAGTCTAGGGACATCTTAGTTAGAATAATTTTAGTGAAGAAATAATTAAGAAAGTAATTTTTACTATCAGGAAATGGCTCTGAAATCTCCAAAAGGTTCCATTAATATAGAGAACTACAATATCAGATATAAAAAAAACTAATACAGCAGGAACTACTGCTCATGAACTCAAACTAACATGGTATATTCACAGTCCAACATTAGTAGGTAAAGCAATAAGAAAGTTTACCATGGATTTACCAATGATTGAGGTATTTATAAATTTTTTAATTCAGCAAATGCCTAGAAGATATATTTGTTAGATGTTCAATCCAATCATTTCTTAACCTTTTAGCCAGACAAAGTGTTGGTCTTTGATTCAGCAGAAGCTACAAGGCTGGGTGGTGGAGAATCACCCAGTGAAGGCCCATGTTGACTTTGGAAACCAGAAAGAGAAAAGCAGAGTGATGTGAAATGTCTATTTCTCTTCCCTCCAGCTTTTCTTTCATCCTTATTTCCAGTGTTCAGATCTCACAGATTGATGTCAAAACTATAGAGAGCCTAGAGGAACTTTGTGGCTGTCTCATTCAATTCTCTCATCACATCCATAAAGTAGGTATCCATATGGGTTAGGGATTACGTAGACTACAAGGAACAGAAAAAACGATCCATAACAGTTTTAACAGAGGTTCATTTTCTCACATAAAAGATGAGAAGTCAATGGCTTTGTTGTAGCTGCCCTCTGAAGGCACGACCTCAGATAAATATCTCCACACCCTTCTGGAATCTTGTCATCAAAAAGCTGACTAAATGGTAGCATTGCTCAATAAAATTCCCTACTGGAGGCAAAGGAAACCAGTCTTGTGATAAGAATAAAGAAAGGGCCTGGGTTATAACTATGTGACAGAGGACCTAATAAGCAGGCATAAGGCTGTGGGTTTAATCCAAGCACTGTGGGAGGGGAGGAGGAAACACGGATGGGGAGAGAGAGAGAGAGAGAGAGAGAGAGAGAGAGAGAGAGAGGAAAACAAAGAAAATGCATATCTAAAAAGGGAAAAAGATTTATCTGGAAAGGAAAATCTTTCACAGGCATACTGCTGCAAACTTCCCCCCTGACCCAGAAGCTGGACCCCAGACTCCAAGATCCTCCAAATGATACCTGGGCATCACTGATCTTAAGTCAACAAGAAAGAAAGGACGGCATCAGCTATGAGCACCATGGTGCTGCTTCCTCCCTAATAAAAATGAGAAAACTGTGCCTTAAGAAAGAGAAGTACATTTCCTAAGCTTGCCCGGCAGGTAAGAGCCACTGACTACCCAAACTATATGAAGTTTTCCATCTCAATGTCTCTGTAAGACAAAGTTGACCCTATAATCCATCCCTCCTCCAAAGGAGCAAGCCACTAGCATGGAAAGCCAAGGAAGATGCCAGTGCTGTTGAGAATTCAAATCCTAGAAAACAGATTTAGACAAGAGCCTCAAGGGCATCCTATTCCTGCTTCCCTGAAGGTAGGTATGGCTTGTCTGTGAAAATTGTGGTTCTGATTTTCCTGTCTCTCTACTGACTTCCATGTTTCATCTTATAACAGCCTACCTCACGCCTGTAGTTACAGCACTCAGGAAGCAAGGCAAGAAGAGCACCATGTGTTTGAAACCAATCTAGACTACACTAGTGAGAGTCTGACTCAAAAATAATAAATACATGCACACATCATTAAAACTGCCCATGGAACTGGACTGGGAAATAGTGGTCTTCTCTCTTCCTACCCCAGCCATTCTGAGCCACTCTCTTAGCTCTAGTCCAGTGGCTCTCAACTTCCCTAATGCTGCAACCCTTTAATACCTTCATGTTGTGGTAAACCCCTAACCATAAAAACATTTTCATTGCTACTCCATAACTGTAACTTTGCTAGTGTTATGAATTGTAATGCAAAAACCTGATATTTCTGATGATCTTAGGTGACCTCTGTGAAAGAGTCATCATGGCCCACAGGTTGAAAACCACTGCTTCAGGGACTAAGACACCCTAGTAACTCAGAAAGGGCTCTATATGGTTCTATTGTTGACCTAGCCTCTACAGTTAAGGCTGAAGACTATCAGGGAAAACATAAATTATCAGGTAAAAGGTATTCTTTCTTTCTCTGTTTCTGTGGGCCTTGAGCATGAAAAGAACCAAATGACACATTCATTTCACTCCTGGGACTAGCACTAAGGGAGACATCAGAGTTCCACAAGAGACCGGATCGAGGAGCATGAGTTAGAATTAAGCAAAGCTGTGCCCCTGGTGTGGGCCTAAAGGGAAAGAAAGCAGATCCTTTTCAGGAGGAAGCCACAGATGACAATGTGCTGTGGGCTTGCATTATTTTGTGCTGTTTCCAAAAAGGACAGATCTGGGTCTCTAGAAAGTCACAGGTGCAGGGAGCTTGAGTCAGAGTCTAGTTGGTAAAGCACTTGCCATGCACACAGAAGGACCAGAGTCCAATGCCCAGAACCCAAATTTAAAATACTGTTTAAGAAAGCAAATGTGATGACTCACACTTGTAATCCAGCACTGGGGAAACAGATAGGCAGATCCCTGAGGCTCCCAGTGTATCCAGTCTAGTTAACCCCTGAGAGCCAGGTCTCAGTAAGAGGTATTATCTCCAAAAAACAAGGTGGATAGCACCGGGGACAACTGAGGTCATCCTCCAGCTTCTGCATGAACACCTGTACACACACACACACACACACACAGAGTCAAAGGAGGGCTGGAGAGATGGTTCCTTTGTGGATAAAAATGCTTCCTGCAGAAGCAGGAGGGCCTGAAATAGACTCCGTGACATAAAAAGCCCAGGCATGGCCAAAGTTAGCCCCAGCATTAGTAGACAGAGACAGACAAATTGGAGAAGTTCATTAGCCCATCAACCTAGCAAATCTGCCATCTTATGATTCAGTAAAAGCCCTTGTCTCAAGGAAATAAGTTAGATAATAATAGATACCAAATAATCCCCCATTAGTTTCCACATGTACACATATATACACTACATATACCACAGAGAGTAAGTGGGGTGGAGAGGGAGAGTGACAGAAACAGACAGAGAGACAGGGAATCAAAGGGATGTTTTGGGCTGTGGGCATGAACAGATTTTCCAATACTTCAGTCATGTTACTAGATGCCCTGCTTGTATTCTATCCCTCCTTCAGGATGCCTTATGGGCAAAGAACACCTTGTTACATCTCTAAGCAATGTTTTCTACAATCTAAAAGAATTTCTGCAATGTACCCAATGAGACCTCCTTGGCAGACAAGGAAGGATTAGAAAGTCAGTGGATTACCTGAGCAATAAAGATATACTGCCATGAGCTTTTTCATTTGGAATTCAGTATTGGTCAATATCAACATCTGCATGTGACTTACTTTATGGAGAATCAAGACTTCAGATGAGGCTCTAAATTTGCTGGTTTTTCCCCCCTGTGAGGTTGGTCATGGTTCACCCAGCCAGATTGATTTGATGCATCAGTCTGAGGAAGGGGGAAAGGGTTGTGGCTCTCAGAGTATTAGTGAGTTCATTTCATGTTGATGCTGAGACAGAGGCCAAGAGAAGGTTTGCAGAAGGCACATCCATCAAGCCAGCTGGTCACCCACAACACACAGACAAGGAAGGGCTGGTGACTTCATAGGGACAACTCTAGCATGGCATATCTGGTGTAGAGAGGGGGCACACACTGATTTGAGAGCTCAGTAGGTTACCTAAAGGCTACCATATAGAGTGTTCTCATGGACCACAAAGAGAGTCCAGGTGTGGGCAGTGAATATATTTCCTTAAGTCTTCAAGAGCTGTTTGTAACTAAGAACGTTGTCTTAGGGTTCTGTTGCTGTGAAGAGACACCAGGACTAAGAGGACTAACTCTTATGAAGGAACACATCTCATTGGGGTTGACTTACAGTTTCAGAGATTCAGTCCATTATCATCATGGCAGGAAGCATGACAACAAGCAGATGGGCATGGTACTGGAGAAGGAGCTGAGAGTTCTATATCTTGATCCAAAGGCAGCCAGGAGGGGACTCTCTCTTCTACACTGGGCAAAACTTGAGCACTAGGTACCCTCAAAGCCTGCCCTACAGTGACACATTTCCTCCAACAAGGTCACACCTATTCTAACAAGGATACACACCTCCTAATAGTGTCACTCCCTGTGGGCCAAGCACTCAAAAACACATGAGTATATTGGGGCCAAACCTACTCCAACCACTACTAATGTTTTCTCATAGAAATTTTGTATCAATTTGACTATACAAATTACCCAAGTTCTCCATCCTTCCCCAGCATTTGCAACATGCACTGATATGTCCTCCCGCCTACACTTCAGTCTGTCCCGTTCTTTGAGCTGATTCACACTTCTTTCACCAACAGAGTCTAAAGAGTATGCCGTTTCCATGACAAGACCTCAATACCGCTGTCCACATCTTTCTCTCTGCATCCTTCATCCATAAAAAAAGAACCAAGCCTCAGGAGGATGAGCCGGCATGTGGAAAGCAGCCATTCCATCCAGTTGGGGCTAGACTACCCCATTAGCCTCTGGCTCACCTGCTTGCTGACCACAGATGAATGAGCAAAGCTATGCACTGGAGCCCAGCTTGGATCAGTAGGGCTGGTCAGCCCACACCCAACCACAACTACAGACATTGTTTTATGTCACTGACATTGGACCTGACTTTCTATAAAGTAGTATTGTAATAATAAACAACCAATATGGAATTTACCCCATTATTTTGTAAGTTGGGAAATGCCCAGGGGAATTCACCCCATGTCATGAACTTTGGGGTTCTTGGTTCTCTGAGGACCAAAATCCTACCAAGCTGTTGCTAAAAATCCAAACTATACAGTATACACATGCAGCAACCACAAACTAACAAGGCAAGTGCATCCTATGTTCCTAAATAGACTGCTAGCAAATGAAATTGTTGCTGCCATTCACTTTTGCCCCATTTAACTCTTTTTTTTTTAAAGGGCAAAGGTCATGATTTCTAAAACAACTATCTTTAGCTCCAGAACTCTGGACAGCACTAATTTAGTGTTTGGTAGTTTAGTTTTGTGTAGTGTAGTGTAGTGTAGTGTAGTGTAGTGTAGTGTAGTGTAGTTTATTCTGTACAGATATGACCTCTGAGTCATTGAACCATTTGTTACAGGGGAAAGCCATTCCAGTTGAAAAATATAACCATACCTATAGTTACTTTGCTGCTGCTGCTGCTGCTGCTGCTGCTGTAACTAATTACCGTGAACCTGATGTCTCAACTAGCACAAATGTACTACCTAACTATCCTACAGAATAGAAGTATCTTCAATCCGAGAACCAAAGCATCTGTAGACTCTGGAAAGGAATCTTTCTCTCTTGCATTTCAGTCTTCTAGGACACCTGCATTCCTTGGTTATTGGCTGCCTCCTCCATCTTCACAGCCTGCAGCAACAGGCTAAGTCCTTGCCATGCCATGCCTCTCTGACTTGTCCTCTTACTTCCCATATCGACTTTCAAGGATTAAACTGGATAATCTAAAAGTCTATAGTCCTAAACGTATCACCAAAACCCCATTTGATCTGTAAAGTAATTGAATCACAAAGTTCATGACTAAGGCCTGGGTATCTTGAAGGACACATCCCAACTACCACCAAATCGTTGTTTTTGTATCCTGGAGACTGAGAGACAAAAATATACCCAAAATTCCATAGATAGACTTACATTAGACAAGAAAGGAGAGAATGAACTATTGAGGTTTGGTCTGTTGCTATGTATTGTAATGCTAAATAACAGCCCCCAAGACCTAGTTGCCTCAGGGATGAGGGGATCCTCACATATACCAAGCAATGCTATGTAACTGTGTTCCTTAATTTAAAACTATTGGGTAAACAAAGATGCCTGTAGCCTATAGGCTACAGAAGGAGGTAGGTAGAATTTCGGTCCCTGGGTTTGACGTCTGAAGCAAGAGACCACAAGAAGGAGAATAGAGAGGTGAAGAGAAGAATATACACCGTGGCGTAGATGAATCATGAGAACATGGCCATGAGAGCTACCCACTGACTGGCTGGCCCAGCCAGAACATGGCAAGTCATATCTCAGGGTTATTGCCAGGAAAATAAACATAATAGCATAGAGAGTACATATCTGCCCAGCACTAGTGCTGATTAAGGCTTATTATAAATATAAAATTTTTGTCTTTTCTCTGGGAACTAGTTGATCTAAGGCAGGGTTGATCTCAACCTCTTATTGAGATTAAATATTTACAACAATGAACCACAATCAAAAGCATCCTGTCATTTTTCTGTGATGTCTCAAAGTATCCCTCCCTTTGAGACACGTCTTCCCTACTAAGGAAGTAGATTCTGGTTTTCAATTCAAGGGCAAGATTAGCTACCCTCAAGGCACATGGAGTGTGGCTCTTCATAATGTCATACCATTGCACAAAACTCCTGAGGTCTTCATGGTAATTCAGAGAAGCCAATAAGAAGCCATCTCAGATTCTGCAAACAGCAAAGTTATTTCCTGATTCCCCTTCTGCTGAGTCTTGAAGAGATGCAGGGATGGCTCTAATGAGATTCTGCCCTGCAAGGCTTTGCATATGAGTATTATGCAAAACAGACACATAAATAAATGACTATTTGAAATTTTTCGAAAGTGAAAAACATCAAAGAAACAGAAGAAATGTGAGGAGAGTTCAGAGCGAGAAAGATGGGTGAGTTGGAATGGAGTGGAAGAAGAGGAAAAATAATCTCAAAAGGTTTCATGAGAATTCAAGAATGCATCCTATAAATTTAAATGCTGAATTTTATGGTTTAAGTGAGGACAGATGTGCCTTTCCTCTGTAAAGGAGTTAGTAGGTATTTTAGGCTCTGAAGTTCATATGGTCTCTATTGCAACTTGGTTTTTCTACTGTGGTGAAAAGCAGCCCAGGACTGTTAGAACACGGGCCTGCTGCACTTTCATGTCACACCCTAAAGCCTGAATCCACCCACTCCTCCCCGAGGCTCTCTGTGGAACAGAGTCTGTATCCTATGCTTTGACAGCTTTCAATTTACCATATCAGCTCTTCCATGCTCTTTGTCAAATCAGCTGCATTGACCTAAATCACATGATAGAAATTATCCACCACCTATGAAGGGTTCTAAAAGGTCAGGTCTTTCCTTTGTTTCCTTTGTTTGGTCTGAAGGAGACTCCTCAGGGGGTATTTTGCTACAGAGATTGTCTGAAGGCTCCTCTGCGCCCTCTCCAACAATTCTTTCATCCTTCTGTCCCCCCCCCCTTTCTCTCTCATTCTCACTTTGAATGAAGCTCCTTTCCAAGCTCCAAAGGGAAGCTTCTTGTCCCCCCTAAGGTCCCATCACGTTTTGGATCACCACACATTGTATTTTTGCTGTCTAATGCTCTCCCTCCCTCCTTTAGGCCCAATCATGGCCCTGAGACTAATTCTAATAAACTTCATTGAAGGGAATTACATGTCCACTTCCTTTCCAGTTATGCTGCTGTTATCTTCTGTTATTCTATTTAACGCACACAATATGTTAGTGGATAAATATAGCTGTGTCCCAATGAAACTTTATTTGTAAAGATAGGTGATGGGCCAGATTGATCTACAGGCTAGAGTTTACAAATCCCTATTTAGGTGATGATATAGAGTGAAAGTCAGAAGAACCATGGATGAGCTCTAAGGACAGAAAGAATTTGAATATTCAGTGGGAATTATCAAGAAGAAGGTGAACTAACAATTTTCATAAGATATTGCAGAAATCATCCCTTATATGTTTAAATAGAGAATTTGAGATGGGAGATACTTTTGGGATAGTGCTAGTTTGGGTCAGGTTATTTTTTAAAGTTCCTTGATGAACAAATAAAGTAACTGAGATTTAAAGAATGGGAATGAGGGAGCCAAGAACCATTTTTAAGCTGGAAAGTGATTAACATGTAAATATATCTTGGATCACTAAGCGTGATAACCATGAAACCTGCAAAGCAGAAGTCTGAGGACTTCTCTTATAAACCAAGTCAAGATGGTGACTTGCTACTGTTCCCCCAACTAGCACATGGCCATGAAACTCCCTGCTTCCAAGCACAAGAAAGAAACCTGGCTGTATCTCACATATATAGCCATATATATCTCATATATAGAGAGTTAAGATTCCTTAAAAATTCTAGGTGACCACTAAGCTCTGTGTCTGGCTGCCTTGCCACACACGGCATTCTTTTCCTGCTCTCCCCTGGGCCTCCCTATCCCAGAGCTCTCCCAACCTGTAAATAACATGTTGTAACAAATGAGTTACCAAAGACTCCAATATGCTGCTCATTGTTATCCCCAGAAAGAGAAAGGCAGACACGACTTGGAGCTGGGACTTTGTTAGAGTTTGTAATGAGCTAACAGGAAAATATTTCTGCCTGATTAGAATCCTTAATAAGCTGCTGACTGGTAGCAGGAAAACCCAGTTTCCAGTTCCCTCCCACCCCTGCCCATACCTCTGCCTGCTCTCCAGCAAAGTCTGTCAGCAGTTAAAATTTGAAAACAAACACCAAAAATCCCCAGCAACTCCCTGTGGGTCTCCCTCCTTCCCTAAGGATGCCTCCATCTTTTTGACATTTCATGTACACCTCTGCTACCTGTTAACATCCTAAGGATGAGATTTGGACCTATCCATAACTGGTCACAGGTGCCACATGGGTCGTGGTGACATCATCACTCAGAGAAATGGAAAAGAACACAGCATCAGACCAGTCACTGGAAACATAAGACCACAGGCCAAATCCCCACAGCAGCCAGATAGAATGAAGTCCCAGTTACCAACTATTTTTCTCAGGTTTAAGCCAGAGAATTTTTCTAATATCTCTACTTCCTTCCAGTTGACTGGTTTCAGAAACATCTGGATTAGTTCCAGGGTAAATTGATTCACTACAATGATGAATCTTAGAAGGAAAATGAAAACTCACAACATATTTTGGAGGCAGTTGATGATTCTGTAAGTGTGTGTGTGTGTGTGTGTGTGTGTGTGTGTGTGTGTGTGTGCCTGTGTGTGTGTTCAGTCCAGGATTCTGGTTGTACTTATGTGCAGATGGCCTGAACCTTTGAAAGTGTATAAAAATATTCATGTCATGTTCTTTGTTATGAGGGCATAAAGAAGATATTTTGTGGTGGTAGGAAAAGAAACATGCACAATTTGGTAGAAATTCCCTCTCTGAATCGTTGTGGGCTCCATCTGTGGGATACAGCCAACTTCTAGGCCCTGTGTCCAGAAGGGCAGTCCTTATTTCATTTTCTCATGACCACCCATCACCTCTAAAAAGTTCCTCTGCTGTGCCCTTTACAGTGGCAGGTTTCCACTCCATGCTAAGTACAGAAGCATGAGACCTCTCAGCTGCTGCACCAAGCCCTAGTAGTGGGTCTCAGCAGGTTGTGATTCTATGGGTCTATCATGGACCTAATGGCTCCCAGGACATGCAGGTGCTGCTGGTACTTAGATTACCCTGAACATAAAGAATCTACCATATCATCCTGACACTAATACATTCACTGGATACTGCACATGCTAGAACTTTGCAAATTAACAGAAAAGTAATTAACAGAAATTCAACTCAAATTGAAATGGTCAAAAGGAAGAACTTGCTAGAACAAGCAAATAGAAAGCCCATGGATAACTCTAGGTTTAGCTCCATGCAGAAGCCCAAACTATGTCAATAAGAAATCTCTTCTTGCTGTTGTTTTCCCTTGAGTTCACTCCACTTCCAGGCAGGCTTTCCCCATACACTAGCAAAGATGATGGATGATTGGTCCCAAGTAATTCTAAGCTTGTTTAATTGAGCCAAATGTGGTATCTTTACATCCATAATCTCTTGAAACACTGATACAAAAGGATAATGATGAGTTTAAAGCCAGTCTGAACTACATGGTAAGCTCTAGACCAGCTTAGGATACATAGAATGAACCTGCCTCAAAAAAACTAACAATAAAATACATTGACTTGGTATGCTGGATGGCTTTATGTCAACTTGACACAAGCTAAAGTCCTTTGAGAGGAGAGGACCTCAATTAAGAAAATGCTTCCGGTAGCTTCCGGTCTGGGCTTGAGCATAGAGCAGGTCACAGGTGGCAGCTCTGTACCCAACCCCAGAAAAACGAGAGAAAGAGGGACTCCCAGCAGCTTTAATTCAGGCAGCATCCCAGGTAAAAATGAATCACCCGTGATGTCTGCTGTTAGAAGTTCTAATCCAGATGCTGGCCTCCAAACTTATACTACTCAGACCTTTGAAGGGCCACTGACAAGAACATCAAACAGCTAGAGATTGACATCACTAATCTGAAGAAATCCCTCGTTTCGCTGTCTGAAGAGACCTCCTAAAATCACAAAGATCCTTATTGGACTTGATTTACTCTATTACAATAGAAAAGGCTGTGTACAGCTCTTGACTGTGTACAGCCCTTAAAGAAGAAGGTTGCCTTTACATAGACAAGACAAGAAGAGTCAAAGAGAGCATGAGATAGGTAGTGAAGGCCCTAAGAAAAATCAGAGAGAGAAAGAGACAGATGAATGCTGGTACAAGAATTGGTTTTTAGCCTCTCCAAGGTTGTCAACCCTATTTCCTCCCATCTTGGGACCATTACTTGGGTTCTTTTTGCTTTTTTCTGCTGGTCCCTGGCCCTCAAATAGGCAAACTAACTCTGTGATACAACAGATAAATAATTTGGTAGCAAAACCTACTCAGATACATTATTATAAGTTAGCTATGGAGGACCACGAGACTCAAGATGAGGTTGTTACTTTATACAGGGTGTTTCCAAAACCCATCTCCACCCAACCTAAAAGGGAGGACTTCTGCCCCTAGACCAAGCAGAGAGGGGCCACCCAGAACCCCCTCTGACAGGAGATCTGAATTCTTGCTTAGGCTGCGAGACTAAGCACTGCAAGGGAATATAAATAAAAGATAAAAATATCTCTCTGGGTTCCCTGAGGGACAAGACTGACTGCATAGGGGTTGATGTCAAAAGTATCCCCTCTCCAGGAAAAAGACATCGGGATGGGTATGGCCCTCATGCCTCACTGGACGACGACAGGGGGACTGGAGCCATTACAAGATGCCCTTCAAATACTGGAGGTCAGGCCTCTATCCCCACCTTCCCAAGTTTAGAATTGCCACAGCCCTTCTATACTTAGAGAAGGGAGGAGATGTCAGGGGCAGCCCTGCTTACACACTGAAGGCCTAAAATCAGCCATAGGCCTAAATTCAGCAATAGGCCTATCATACATGTATACTAACACCAAGTCTTGGGTCTCAGTGGAAAAACATTGAAACAGATGGCTATAAGCTAATGTAAACAGGCAGCTTTTGTGGAAATTTACAAGCCTGAGTAGTCATAGACCTATTTACAAAATAGGTAGCCTAGGCAGACAATACTAACTTAGATAAGGACAAGCGAGTCATAGGCAGAGTCATAGTGACTTGTCCCCTGAACCTTCACCCACCCGGTACCCGGTTATGAAAGATATCTGTATTCCCCTGAACACCCACATTCCAGTGTCATTCATTCCCTTCCACACATCCTGCCTTTCTGTGTTTATAACCCCTGTGTGAATGAATTATGATTTGAGAAAAAATAAATTATAAAAAAAAAGAAAATGCTTCCATAGATCAGGTTGTAGACAGGGCTGTAGGGTGTTTTCTTGATTAGTGATTGATGGAGGAGGTCCATCTCTGGACTGGTGGTCTTGGGTTCTATAAGAAATCAGGGTGAGCAAGCCATGATGAGTAAACCAGTGAGCACCACTTTCAATGGCCTCTGCATCACCTCCTGCCTCTAGGTGCTGAACCTGTCTGAGTTCCTGTCCTGACTTTCTTCAATGACAAACTACAATGTGGAAATGGAAGCCAAATAAACCCTTTCCTTCCCAAGGTGCTTTTCATCATAGTGTTTTATTGCAGCAATATTAACTCTAACTAAGAGTCTTGGTTCACACAGCTAATTAGTCCAAAGAAAGTCTTCTCCAGGTTAGTCACATCCCCACTGCTGGGCAGAGATGGGGGCAGCTCCATGATGGGCAGTCTCCTCTGAAAGACAGGTATCAGGAAAGACAGGCTGTGTAATGCCCAAAATTAACCTAATATAGAATATATATTCTATATATTCCTAATATAGAATGAAGGGCAAACTGCAAAGGAGCCATGTCCCTGCATGTTATCTGAGGATGCATCTGTACCAGCTCCTCTTCAGGTGCCTCCTTGTCCCCTCTTCTCTTACCCCTCAAATTATCCTCCATTACACTTCCCCCCACCCCACATTAGGTGCTAAAGTCCTTCTTGCTCCTGGGCAATCTTCCTCTCAGAGAGTTACTCCAGGCAACTGCCACATCCAGGGTTGCAGAAGCCAAAACATAGGATCTTGAAAGTCCAGGTTTCTCTTTATTTTCTGATCTTCAGGACCAGGGACAGAATGGACAGTTCTTTGAGATGCAATGAACTTTCAGAGATAATGGGGGCTCATCCCTCCATCTTACAGCTAAGACTCTCTTCTTGGGGAAGAGAGGAGGGCTGTGTAATGCCCAAAATTAACCTATAAGTCCCACCTGACCAAGAACCAGATAATTTCCTGGGACGCTGGGAATTGTAGTTCTTGGAAAAAAAATAACAGTCTCATGGGAATGTATGATGGCCTATAGGTTTGTCCTTATAAATCGCTACAACATGTGACTCAAGGTCATTCTCAGCTGTGTAATTCTTGAGAATGGCCCTGACCAAAGTCTACCTCTTAGCTAGTATTTAATGTTTAATAAAGCTTGCTTCAATATTGGGCCAAAATTGTGGAATTGGTTTTTCTCTAGTGAATCTCAAGAATAACAGCTACTCTAGCAACAAACCTCTATGCAGACAGAACAGAACTAAACTAAAGGTAAGGTTCAGGCTAGCACTTCCCTGTGGCAGTATGTTGCCTCCTCCTTTATGTGCCCTGTCCAGAGTGGGCTTTAGGTTTTTTGTGAGCTCAGAACCTCATTTGAGACACACACAAAAAAAATAGTATTCAATGGAGTTACCCTGTACTCTTTGGCCACAGTCCTAGATACAGTATTCATCTCCTTCTAATGTTCTTGATATCATAGGGTCCAATTATGACTCACACATAGATCTGTGTATGTGGCTGGGACAAGAAGAATCCACGCCCTGAAGGATTTGGGATTCTGAACTTGACCACCATTCTTTATCAGGTCACCATTACTCAAGGTCCTGACTATGGGGAGCTTTAAATCTACTCTCAGACCTATCAGTAAAATACAGTTCTAACAGAGAACTAAGGCCGAGTCAATGTGGTACCCCACCCACTCACTCTTGAAAACACACACTCTTAATGTCAGATGAAACATCAATCCTCATCATTCTCCGGATGATGCCTGGCCATCCCAACATTCTTCAGTAAGAATTCTGTTAGATGGGCTTAGCCAGATGTTCTGTAAGCCCTGAAGAATAGTGAGTAATTCACCATCCACTGAGGCTACTCTACCCTTGATTTTAAATTCCCGTTTGCCCTGCTGCATTGATGTTGAACCCAATCTCTATCCGCACTGCACAATGCCATTACTGCAGTCTTTAAACCTATCAAACTGGTCCTGAATAAACCTTCCTGGCTGTATCTTTACAAGTATCATTGAATAGCTTTATTTTTTCTTCTACAGCACCCAGCAAGAGGGAAACACAAGCAGATTCCTATTCAGCAGACTTCCTCATAACCACCAGTACCCCAGCTCCTGAAAAGGAGCTTGAAGCTGAGAGTTTTCTCACCTCTTAGTACAATTTATAATAACAACAGTGGCAAACATTTTTCACACTCAATAAGTGGCAGGCCCGTTCTAAATGTTTAATAAGCTAACACATTTAATCCTCAAAAACCACTATGAGGTGGGAATTGTTATGCCCACCCTACAGGTGGCAAAGCTGAAAGGATAAAGAAGTTAGGGTGCTTAGCACATCTATCTGATGATCAATTGTCTGTGTTATTCTCTGTTTCAGTGGGCAATTATCTGCTGCTTGGCTACCTGGGCTAAATAAAATAGGTCACTTTCAAGATTTTAGAGGTGGAGTGATTTATTGCTGAAACCTAAGAGATTTGGTGCAAGGCCTCACACCTGCCCTGGCCCACACCTGGTCCTGGAAGCTGCTGTAGCTCCCTGCCATGAGGGGGCAGCCATGCCCAAGGCCCATCTTCTTAAAGCCACACCCACTTTACTATAGAACTTTGAAGAAAGGGAAGTGCACAGAAGATAACAATAATTAGAGAGGCATCCTTGTAAAAGCAAACCTGTGAAGTGGAAACTTAAGGATTCTTTGGAAAGTCGTTTGTGCAGGATGGTATTTTGCTGGGGCAAACACGTGAAGGAGTGTTTTCCTGAAGTAGACACAGGTGAAAGGATGTTCTGCTAAAGCAAGCACATGAAAGGACACGTGATGAAGGATTCTTCGCTAAGGATACACATGTCCTTACTTGCATTGTTGAGCTCCATATGTTGGGACTCACTAGAGAGAAATGCACCAAAGAACATCTGGTGGTGTGCTGGTGGCTTCTTGTCACTTCCACAGACTCAGGCTGATTGCAGAGTGATATCAGCTAATACAGACTCACGTGGAGTTTTGCTAAGTCAGACTCACATGCTAAGGAAAGACAGGTGTTGAGGCAAGACTTGTGAAGGAGACATGATGTTTGGAGGGTGTACAAATAGGACTCAGTGGAGGTTTGACAGGGTTTGCTGATAGAGCTAGCTATGCAACGCTTCCTGGTCTCACATCTTCACTGATCTTCCATTCATTGAGTTTGGTATAGCAGAGAACTTCTCCTGACATCCCTGCTGGTTCAAATCTCTTCTGCTGACTTGTGCTGATTCAGCTGAGACCTGGCAATCTTTGAGAGGTCATGATTCCTGTTGAAACAGGCTGACTCCAAAACAGGCTTTAAATTGGCAGTTAAGGAGTCTAGGCCTAAATCTCTGTTTCCAAGAACTGGGCAAGTCCAGGCAATCCAGGTCTTAGAAGCTGCCCCGCTACCTGGCCTGAGGCAAGGAGAATGGGTCAGCAATTGTTTCCAGACATCCTCAGCAATGGTTCTGGAATGTTCCTAAAGATAGAACCAATGAGAGAGGTCACCTACTCCTCCTGGGAAGTCCCCTAATGTGCTTTAAATCTGGTCTGAAAGCTCACTTGGGTGTCTCTCTATCTTTGTAGATGGTAGACCCTAGCATGTTGGACTTCTGCAGAATAGAACACTCTTTATTTATATTCTATTTGAGTCCAGGATATCATTCTTCAATGAATCATGGACCCTTACAGCATTTGCTATGCGAACACTACCAAACTGGACTGCTGACATATTTGTGAAGTGTTTGCTAGTGGATGGAGATGACACTGATGACCTGTGAACTGAACTGCTGATTTCCTGACAACCCAGATGGGATTTGTTCCAAGAACAATTTCTAAACAGGTTGACTTACCCCTGTGTCCTTTCTTTCCCACTACCTCTGGTGGGTGGTGGGCTAGAAGAGAGGTCAACATGTTTAAGGACTGTTGGGTTGTATTGTGTGTGGGTCCTGTTGTTGGATTGATGTGTGGGTTCCCACGTCTATTTCACTGCATGGCTAGGGCCTCTCGTGGAGACAGAGGTGTGGGAATTTGACTGTGTTCACTCCATGCTGGTGCTTGGTGGACATCAAGCTGTGTGAAGCCACAGGATTCTGTGGGGGAGCACAGTCTGAGGTCCTGTGGGGATAAGAGTTCTTGGCTTGGTCGCTATGGCTTGCTTGGCTGGGTCATGGCTAGCTCGGCTTAGGTGGTTGGTGATCTCCATGGTTGGGAATGTCAAGAGGTTGTCAGCGGGAGATTAGGTAGTGGTTCTGTAAATTGAGGCCTGCACCACTGTTCCCCACATCAGGTCCCAAAGATGAGAAATAGTCCATGGTCTTAAGATACTTATTGTCATGTTGGAAAATAGATGAAAACTATACCCTGGTATTTTCAAGGCGGGCCTGAGGTTCAATACCTTTTGCAAGGAGGAGGGTCTGGGAAGAAATGTTTAATTAGTCACACCCCTCTGGCCTTTAGGTACCTCATTAATATGGAGATCTGTCTTGAGGCTCCACAGCCTGTAGTCATGCTCTCTACCTATGGAGGAGCTAGTGGGCGTTGTCCTACGTGACTGAGGACCCCACACTATGGAAGGTCTCTGGCCTAGTGTTAGGATCCTGGAGTCTGAGAGCATGGGGAAATGAATGCCATCCCTTATTATCACCTGGGGGCTCCGGGTGCTTTCTAGCCAGTGCTCCACCAGAAACCATGCTGTCTTTTCACGGTCCTACAAAGGACCGACATTAAAGTAGGCTATGTGACCTGTCCCCTGAGCCTCCACCCAGCTGATACCCTGCTCTGAAAGATATCTGTATTGCCCCTGAACACCCACGCTCCAGTGTCATCCCCTTCCTCATGTGAATAAGTAAAAATTATGACTTGAAAAAAATAATAAAAATTTAAAAAATTTTAAAAAAGAAATTAAAAAAAAAAGTAGGCTTTGAAAAAATTAAACTTACAGAACTGTCTAGAGCAGTGGTTCTCAACTTGTGGGTCATAACCCCTCTGGTGGTTGGTTGAACAACCCTTTCACGGGGGTTGCCTAAGACTACCAGAAAACACAGATGTTTATAATACAATTCATAACCATAGCAAAATTACAGTTATGAAGAACCAATGAAAACAATTTTATGGTTTAAGGGTCACCACAACATGAGGAACTGTATCCAAGGGTCAAAGTCTGAGTAAGTTTGAGAACCACTAGAGCATGAAGGAAGGGGAATGTTTTGCTTAAGTAGAGGACATAGAGGCAAGACTCATTCAGCACAAAGTGTGCCTACTGTATATATGAGCATAAAGCTAAGTTTGGCCAATTGACATATGAGACAGTTCATATTAGGGAATAATCAAAACACTGATTGATAGTAAGAGCCATTGTAGGCTTAGCCCAAGCCTTTGGTTTATATAACAACTCATTCCCCTCATTCTCCCTTGGAAAGGTAAACATTCTTTCTTCTATAACCCCCATGGTTGATGAAACTGGCTTATACTGGCTCATGTAAAGTGAGTTGGCTGTGTGCATCTCTCTAACACCATAATGAATTGGAGTTTGAAACAGATCCTGCTAGAGAGAATTTACACCATAGAAATGGACAAACACTGTAAAATTGCTGATTAGGTATTTACCAGCACAAAATTGAATCCCCAGTTTTGTCACACAGAGCCTGTGCTCTGAGCACACTGTGCTGCCCTGAATAAATCACAGAGCCAGAGAAGCCCAGAAATGAAGCTGGTCCTTTGGGATTTAAGGATCACAAACTGTCTTCCTGAAGGGCAACATGACATCCCTTGGGGGGTCTCTTCATCCCTCAGTTTCTTCATCTGTAAACTGGACTCATGCTAATATCTACATCTATTGGTAGTTGGAGAAGTTAATACACATGAAAGTTTAGCATAATGCTTACCCCATGGTAAGCTCTAAATTTGTTACTTTTCTTGATGCTATGACATCAAACTACAGTTTGAGAATACACATAGCCCACATACTGGGGAAGCCAAGGTGACAGGAGCTTGGGACAGCTGTTCATATTACATCCATAGTCAGGAAGTAGAATGTCTCTTGTCTCTAATTCAGCTCTGTACATACTTCCCTGGGAGCAACCCTGGCTCAGAAGTGACGGGTCTCCACACTGGGATCTCAGTGAGATACAAAGGGCCTGAAGCACAAATCCTGTACAAAATTAACCCATCAAAATCCCAGTATACATGGGGAGAACCTCAAGAATTCCCATTCCTGGCTAAGAAGCTATTGGCAATTAACAGGTACTGGGGAGATAAAGTCAGTTTTCTTCAGGGATGTGCTCCATGAGAGACTATCCAATAGATAGATGCTCCACTTCCTATGCCATGATCATACAGGGAGTCCTAAGTGGACCCAGTAGGTTTAAAACCACAACACAAAGAACATAGCAATATAATGACTCCTAATGATGTCCTGCAATATTCATAGATCATTGTCTTGCTCACCCATCAGCAGAGAAGCTCCCTCCTGCAATAGATGGGAACAAATAGAGACCCATAGCTGGACAATGTATGGATGAGAGAGACCTTGGAACACTCAGTCCTAAATGGAATGTCACCAGCAAATGCCTCCCCTCGGGGATCAGGAGGGAAGGTTGTACCAGCCAGTGGGGATAGAGGACACCAAGGAAACAAGGACTTCTAGACACAATAGGACTTATGCACATATGAAGTCTCGGCACACACAGGGTCTGCACAGGTCTGGGCCAGATTGGCTCCAGTACTAAGAGGGAGGGGAAGTGGACACAGCCCCATCCCTCACCCCAATTGAAGCTATCTCCAATTGACAACTGCTCTTAAGCAAAAATTAGTTCTCTCCATCTAATTCTCACTAGATATGAAACCACTTTTCGGGGTAGGACCCATGCCCAACAGTAGATGAACAACAAAAAAGGAGTTCAGTGGCATTTTGGAAGTTCTTTGATGTTTTGTCAGGACTTTTTTTATTTTTTAACCTTACATGTCTTTTACTAACAATATGGCTTCTGGTTGTGTGTGTTTGACATTTCTTTGTGTGTCCCTCCTTCTTTGTGTGTTTTTTATGCCTTTTCTTTGTCTCTTTTTCTTCTGTTTGTTTTGTCTTATTCTGGTTCATTCTTATTTTATCTTATTATTATTTAGATGCCTGCTTGTATTCTAATGAGAGAAAATATGAAATAAAGAAAGATAGAAAAAGAATGAGTGTGGATTTGGATGGGTAAGGAGGAACTGGGAGGAGTGGGGAGAAAATAACTATAAACAGAATATATCATATGAAAAATGTATTTTTAATTTAAAAACAGAACACATACATTTGAGAGGAGAAGGTGAGAATGGGAAGACTAGGGGAGAAATTAGAAGGGAGAGAATAGGGATAGGGTTTGGGCAAAATATATTACATGCATGTATGAAATTCTCAAACAATAAAAAAAGAAAATTAGGTATGTTCATTTTCTTAAAATCTAATTTTGTTTATTTGCTATATCTGACAACCCTAAAAAGTATTACCAGCTGAATGGAGATGAGAAGGAGAAAGAAGACAGAGAGCAGGATGTGGGACAGGGAATGACACCACTTAGGGAAACAAGGCAGGGCTCCAGACCCCACTCAAAGCCACCAGGTGCCCCCTGACACAGGGGTATTGGTGGACCAGCTGATTCATAGGAACTTGGGGTGTTTGGGGTGGGTGGGCATAAATGGTTGTATACTCATATATTCATTTACTTGTTAACACCTCCTTCTGTGTTGGAACACACAGAAACAAGGAGAGCTTGCTAGCATTAGCAACTCTGCCCATCACCTGGGCTGAGCAGTCCTTGTGCCTCAGCCTCCAGATAGAAGGCAAAGGAGATGTAGTCCTGGGACAGGTCGCCCCACCTCACTGCAGGCACTCACCACTTAACTATCTGTGACTGCTTCTATTTCCTTGGGGGTTATAGGATTATTTACATTGTTTACCTGATCTTGATTTAACTTTTGTGTTTTGTGTTGTTCTAACTGGATGTCTGCATACAGAAGAACACAAATAGATCCATATTTATCGCCCTGCCAGAAATTCAAGTCCAAGTGGATAAAACCAGATACACTAAATCTAACACAAGAGAAAGTAGAGAATAGCCTTGAACACATTGGTACAGGATACAACTTCCTGAACAGAACACTAACATCTCAGGCACTAAAATCAACAATTAATAAATGGGACCTCATGAAACTGTAAGGTAAAGGACATCATCAATAGGACAAATCCCCAGCCTACAGAATAGGAAAAGATCTTCGCAACCCTACATTCAACAAAGGGCAAATATCCAAAATATCTGAAGAATTCAAGAAACTAAATACCAACAAACCAAATATCCCAATTTAAAAATGGGGTACAGGGATAAACAAAGAATTCTCAACAGAGGAATCTCTAGTGGTCAGGAAGCACTTAAAGAAAATTTCAATGTCCCTAGTCATCACGGAAGTGCAAATCAAAATTACCCTGAAACTCCACCTTAAACCAATCAGAATGGCTAAGATCAAAAACTCAAGTGACAGTACATGCTGTTCAGGATGTAGAGCAAAGGGAACATTCCTCCATTTCTGATAAGAATATAATATAAAATTGTACAACCACTTTGGAAATCAATCTGGTGATATCTCAGAAAATTGGGAATAGTTCTACCTCAATACCTAGCTATACCACTCCTGGGCATATACCCAAAAGATATTCCACAGTACCACAAGAACAGTTGCTCATCTATGTCCATAGCAGTTTTATTGGTAATAGCCTGAAACTGGAAACAACCTAGATGTCCTTCAACTGAAGAATGGATAAAGAAGATGTGGTACATTTACATAATAGAATACTACTCAGCTATTAAAAACAAGAACATCATGAAATTTGCAGGCAAATGGATGGAACTTGAGACTATCATCCTGAGTGTGGGACATTTGCCCTGCATTTGCAAACAAGGGGTCTAAGCTGAGAAGAAGGCAGCCTGTGGAGTCTAGGTCTGACTGAGGATGCCAAGATAATCCCTGGCCACCCAAGCAGGGGACTGAAAAAGAAGGCCACAGCTTCTGGGGTCTGCAGGAATGCATGTGTACAAACACAGACACAGACAGACACGTAACACACACACACACACACACACACACAGAGGAAGAGAGAGACAGACAGGAGAGAGAGAGAGAGAGAGAGAGAGAGAGAGAGAGAGAGAGAGAGAGAGAGAGAGAGAGTCTTAGCCATGACTTCTATCTATTCACCCCCTTCCAGAGTTAATGATCAGGTTTAGGGCAGCATCAACTCTTCTATGAAAAGCCAGCCGACCTCCAGCTATATAGGCTGGAGGCATCATTTCCTCACCCCAAAAAGTATGCTACAGGTACACACAAAAGCAAAAGTTCTCAAGGTATATTTCTCATGGGAAAGGCAGGAGCTCCCCCTAACTACTGCG
This sequence comes from Grammomys surdaster, assembly GCF_004785775.1. Taxonomy (NCBI): domain Eukaryota; kingdom Metazoa; phylum Chordata; class Mammalia; order Rodentia; family Muridae; genus Grammomys; species Grammomys surdaster. Next base: position 135,793 of record NW_021605372.1, on the reverse strand, counting down.
AAGAAGCTGTAATTGTAGCCAAAAGATGGGACTGTGCTGCTCAGGAAGTGACTCCCAGGGAATCTAGTGAGGGACAGGCTGTGCTGCCCATAAAATGTCCAGATCAGCTTGCTCTAACTTTCAGACCTCCACCAGTGCCTCTGTCCCTTAGTCTTTAAGCTGCAGCATTCACTGGACTTACCCTACTTGACCTTCTGCCTTGCACATCCTTGTCCTGGCAAGCTTAGTTGTTGTCTTTGTCTCATCAGCTCTCTCTTGTCCACTGCTTCTCACAGTATTACCTGGCATACAGAAGCCTGATTCTTAAAAAGTAGACACCATGACAACAACACTGGGAGCCTCAGATGAAGAGTTGCCTGGCCCAAGCACACACATCTTTGAAGGACATGTCTATATACCGGTACTCACAGAGGTCCAGCATTGGGCTCAACATAGAGCTACTTTAAGAGAAGGTTGGCTCTAGAATAACCTGGGATGTTGGTGACTCCATCTTCACTGACTCTTGTACCTGTCCGTCCTACTCACAAGTGTGATCCAAGGATGCCTCAAAAGACATACAAGATAAATTCAGCCTACCCAAACCTCAGAAAACCAAGCCACAGTAGTAACCATTTGTGTAATGGGAGGAAAAATCAGCATCCCATCCAAAAAGCACCTCAAACCTGTCTTCCCTTCACATTCAGTGCCACCACCACCTAAAGCCAAAAGGCACTTGCACTTAGACCCTGTGTTGCCTTTGCAACAGACATCAATAGGAGAATAGGAGACCCTATTCTCTCCACCCTGTTCTGAGCTCACTGGTAGCTGTGGGAAGGTGTGCAAAGATGGCTGGCAGCCCTTGCTTCTAATGATCCTCTTCTTGGGGACTATTTCTAGCTCTGGCTCTGTGGAAGCATGCTCAGCCCCTCAGGAGAACAGTCACAAGTACCAGGAACATAGCATCCCAAAGGATGTGCCTCCACCAATGAGCAGAAGAGTAGATAAATGACCATGCCCTTCCTTCAGCATGATGCTCCCCAAAGTGGGATCTGGTTCTTCTTACCCTTAGTGCTGACATGTTCAGATTAGATCTCCACATATATTGCCTCCTTCTTCTCCTCATTCCCCCCACTCCTTCCCCTGTTCATCCCAAACAACAATGACGTACACCCTTTCTTCTAGGACCTGTAGAGGACATGCCGCCTCTGCCGCCACCACCACTATTACTGTTGCTGTTGCTATTGCTACTGCTACTGCTACTACTACTACGCCTGCTACTCATAGCCTCTGAAACAGCACAGTAGGCCACTGACTGTCTTTCAGCTTCTTTGGTGCCTCAGGAACTTGATCTCCACATGCCCTTTCATTCATCTAGCCTACCTGGTATTGGAGGCTGGAATACAGCAGCAGACAGGCTCATTGCCCTGGTGGGACACCATCTCTTCCCCCAACACCCCATTCCCTCCTCACCCCTGACAACTCACTCCTAAGTGCCACTGAAGTGCCAACTTGAATATATATCATCCTCAAAGCATCCTACATGCCCTGCCTGAATCCCTGCCCTGAAACCTGTCAACCTTTCTCACCATACTGTCACCATTGTCAGGAAACCAAAAGGTAAGAAGAGATGGGGGAGACTCATCTTCATCAATTTCATGGCCAATAAGGGCCAAGCAGGCACAGTGACTGTGGTTTTATCAGTAATATGGCTGGGTGACCATAAACTTTGGTGTTGTCCTCTCTGCAGTTGCATTAAAAATGTCTCTGGGACTAAAGAGTGACAAGCAGATGATGCTCACAGGACACTGATGTTGTTTTGGTCCTCAGTGTCCCTTAAAGACACACATGTCACAGGATTTGTCCCTGGAGTGGTACTCTCAAGAGGCCTCAAGGGAGGCTCTTAGGTCACTAGAGGCAGGTACTTAAAGGGGACAATGGGACTCCACCCTCTTCTCTTTTACTCTCTGGTCATATTTTGCTCTGCCTCATAATCCTGCTATGGTAAACCATCACAGGCTCAAGCTAACAATGCCAGCAGGTCATGTCTTGAACCTACCAGACTGTGGGCCTGGTAATTCTCATTCTTTAGATAGATAGATAGATAGATAGATAGATAGATAGATAGATAGATAG